>NW_022437009.1:9738353-9757525 GCF_009761245.1 Sapajus apella | reverse complement strand
AGTGCTGGGATTACAGGCTTGAGCCACCGCGCCCGGCCTGAATTTTAGTTTTCTAATCTGCAATTAAGATATTCATATTTGTCTTTACTCATATGATCACCATGAGAATTGAATCAGATAATTTAAGTCAAATCATGAAATGACATGCTATGATTGAATCCTACCAAGTACCACAGACTTCACATGCATTGTGTCATGTAATTTACCTAGTACAGAGTTCTGGAAGAAACTGCTGGTTGGCCCCAGTGCCTGCTCTCCCCTTTTTCCTTAAATATAAAACCTCTGCTTTTCAGCTGGGCTAAAATAAATTTTAAAATACACTTCCCAGCCTCCCTTGCAGATAAATGTAGCCAGATGTCTATGCTTCAGCTAATGAGATATAGGTGGAATTTCAGTGTGTCACTTCCAGGTAGTGTTGTGAAAGGAAGCTGCCATGCTGCCGTTGCTCCCTTCTTCACTGTTGACTGACTGGAATGCTTATCCTCGCTGGAACTTGAGAAGCCATATCAGGTCATAAGGCAGTAGAAGTGCAGAGCCACAAAATAGAAGGAAATGACCTGTTCCTTGAAAGTTTTCTGAGTCATTTAGAGGAAGTTGGAGATACTCCTTTACTTTACCCTTGGTGAACCCCAAGTATCTGAGACAGGTCTCGGTCAATTTAGAAAGTTTATTTTGCCAAGGTTAAGGACGCATGCCCGTGACACAGCCTCAGGAGGTTCCGACAACAGGTACCCAAAGTGATCGGGGCACAGCTTGGTTTTACACATTTTAGGGCAACATGAGACATCAATCGATACATGCAAGATGTACATTGGTTTGGTGGGGAAAAGTGAGACAACTGGCAGTGGGGAGGAAGCTTCCAGGTCATAGGTAGATAAGAAACAGATGGTTGCATTCTTTTGCTTCTGATTAGCCTTTCCAAAGGAAGCGATCAGATATGCATTTATCTCAGTGAGCAGAGGGATGACTTTGAGTTCTGCCTGTCCTTTGTCCGCAAGGAATTTCCCTAAGGAGGAATTGTGAGTGAGGTATGTAGCTTTTTTATCTTAGTAGCTATCTTTGTTAGGAATAGAATGGGAGGCAGGTTTGCCCTAAGCAGTTCCCAGCTTGATTTTTTTCCCTTTGGCTTAGTGACTTGAGGATCCCACATTTATTTTCGTTTCACACCTTATGTATTTCAGCATGTGTTTCTGAGCTCACAGGCATTATCTTAATAACCCCAGAACAATGATCAAAATCAAGAACTATAACATTGGTACATTACTATTAACTAATTCATAATACATATTCAAATTGTATTAATTGTTCCAGTATGGGTTTAGCATCCCTAATATGAAATTTCAAATGTTCCCAAACCCAAAACTTTGTGAGCACCGACATGAAACCACAAGTGAAAATTATCACACAAAAACATTAACACAAACTTTGTTTCATGCACAAAATTATTATTATTTATTATTATTATTTTTTCAGCCAGAGTCTCATTGTATCGCATAAGCTGGAGTGCAGTGGCATGACTTTGGCTCACTGCAACTTCCGCCTCCTGGGTTCAAGCAATTCTCCTGACTCAGCTCCGTAGTAACTGGGATTACAGGTGCACACCACCATGCCCAGCCTCATTTTTGTATTTTTAGTAGAGACGGGTTTCACCATGTTAGCCAGGCTGGTCACGAACTCCTGACCTCATGATCCACCTGCCTCAGCCTCCCAAGGTGCTGAAATTACAGGCATGAGCCACTGGGCTTGGCTGAAATTCAACTTCTATAATTAAAAACTTGATAGCACGCCGGGGACAGTGGCTCACGCCTGTGATTTCAGCACTTTGGGAGGCTGAGGCAGGCGGATCACTTGAGGTTGGGAGTTCGAGACCAGCCTGACCAACATGGAGAAACCCCATCTCTATTAAAAATACTAAAAATTAGCCGGGCGTGGTGATGCATGCCTGTAATCCCAGCTACTCAAGAGGCTGAGGCAGAAGAATCCTCAGCAACCTCACTAGTAATCAAGGAAGTAAAACATCAAAACCACAGAGACATGCTATTTTATGTCCATTTATTTGATTAAAAAAAGTTATAAAATGTTAGTCACACGGATCAATAAGATCTCTTATATACTACTGATGAGACTGTAAATTACTAAAAAAAAAAAACCCGGTTTAGAAAACAATTTAACATTATCCTATGAAACTGGACATTTATAACCTTTTTATAAAAAAAAAAAAAAAAAGACAGGGAGGGTCTCACTATATTACCCACGCTGGCCTTGGAACTCCTGGGCTCAATTGATCCATCTACCTCAGCCTCCTGAGTAGCTAGAATTACAGGCCAGCTTCAATATACCTTTTTAATTCAATAATTCCACTCCTAGCATCCTTCACCTTCCACCTCTTCATCCTATCCCAGGGAAATTCTTGCATGTGTGCCTCAGGACATATGAATAAGGATCTTCATGGTAGCACTGTGTTAGGCCATTCTGCATTGCTACAAAGGAATACACAAGACTGGGTAATTTAAAAAGAAAAGAGATTTAACTGGCTTACAGTTCTGCAGGCTGTACAGGAAGCATGGTGCTGACATCTGTCAGCTTCTGGTGAGGCCTTGCGCTGCTTACGATCATGACAGAAGGCAAAGGGGGAGCCAGCATATCACATAGTGAGAGTGTGAGTGAGAGAGTGGAGTGCCATATACTTTTAAACAAGAACTCTGGAGAACTCACTCACTATCACGAGGACAGCACCAAGCCAGGAAAGATCCTCCCCTATGATCCAAATGCCTCTCAGCAAGCTCCACTTTCAACACTGAAGATTACATTTCAACATGAGATTAGAGGGCACAACATTCAAATTATATCAAGCACTCTTCATAATAGCATAAAAAGTAGAAAATATTCATAGTCCAAATCAAAAGAAGAATGGATAAATAAATAGTAGTATATTCAATATGAGATATTTTACAACAATGGAAATAAACTATAGCTATTATACATGATAATATGGAAGAATCATAGTAACACAATAGAAAAATGTAAATCTCAGAAAATTATATATAGTATGCTGTTCAAATACAAGTTTGTATAAAGTTCAAAAACAAGAAAAATGAAAATAATATATTTTTCAGGTGTGTGTGCACACATGTGCAAGCACACACACATATGAATTCTTGAAAATTTCTTTAAAAATTCTTTTACAAGGCAAGGATTGCTAAATACTACACTCAGGATATCGATGAAGGTGGGCAGTAGAACGGATAGAGGAGCAGCCTTTAGGTAGATGTAAATTCCTGGTAATTTTCTATTTCTTTGAGTGCTGGATTGAGTGCTGAGTTCATGGATTTTCATTATGTTAATAATAAATAATAAACATTGAAGATATGGACCACTCACTGCTGATTGTACACCATGAATTAAGGATTATAATTAATCCAATTCTATGTACCCAAGTTCAAAGAGAAAATATATTAATAATAGCAATCATTTATGCAGTGCTTACCATGTGCCAAGTATATGGTTTAACCCATTTAATCTTCCCAGTGAGGAGAAAATCAAGGTGCAGAGAGGTTGCCAGTAACTCTTCTGAGGCCCATAGTAGATTTAATCCAGGCTGGCTGGCTCCAGAGTGTGTACTCTTAATCACTACCCTATAAGGTGTCTAAATAAATAAAAGATAATTATCTTAGGGCTTAGTCACGAAGAAGTTATAGCAAAGTGCTTTCTTTAACAATATTAAAGGAGGAAACACATGGACAGCTCTGTAAGGATTCTAAAACCCCCTGAATTGTATACTTTGAATGGGTAAACTTTATGGTATATAAATTTTATCTTAATAAAGCTGTTTAAAAAACTCACAGATCACAAATCGTGATTTTGTAACACAAACTGGCTCCTGAATGATTGTTTGCTGCTTTTGAGATTTAATATATGTCTATGGGTAAAATATACACTTTTTCTGCAGACCAAATAAAATAACTGTCAAGACACCACTCACTTTATGAAGGAAGCTGAAATAGAAAATTTTAATCTACCATTATGGGTGGGAAAAAATTTTTAATTCCCAGCTTTAGACTTTTTGTTTTGTTTTGCTTTGTTTTTGCATCTGCCAAGAAATTGAATGACTCTCAGCTCCCAAGATAAATTTCATATTGCAGTAGTAATTGTCTATGTGTGTATTGAGGATACACAAACAATAAAACCTAGGAAAGGTAAGGGTGGAAAGAGGACATTTGATTGAAAACATGCACGTAAGTTTAGGATGTCAGTATGTTTTCAGTCTTTATTAAGCTTAATTTATATACCATAAAGTTTACACATTTAAAGTATACAATTCAAAAATTAGCTGGGCATGGTTGTACATACGGGTAATCCCAGCTACTTGGGAGGCTGAGATAGGAGAATTGCTTGGCCAAATAATAAATTAATTAATTAATTAAGTATACAATTCAGTGGTTTTTAGTATCCTTACAGAGCTGCTCTGATACCCAAGGAATCTGCTGGTAACATAACCCTGGTTTTTTTCTGTGGTTTTTTTTTTTTTTTTTTTTTGAGACTGAGTCTTGCTCTGTTGCCCAGGCTGGAAGGCTGGAGTGCTATGGCACAATCTCAGCTCACTGCAACCTCCGTCTTCTGGGTTCAAGGGATTTTCCTGCCTTAGCCTCCCAAATAGCTGGGATTACAGGCGTCCACCACCACGCCCAGCTAATTTTTGTATTTTTAGTAGAGATGTGGGCTGGGGTTTCACCATGATGGCCTCGCTGGTCTCCAACTCCTGACTCAAATGATACACCCACTTTGGCCTCCGTAAGTGCTAGGATTACAGGTGTGAGCCACCAAATCCAGGCCTGTTTTCATGACTATCGAAAGATCCTCCTCACCTAGGTCAGCTGTTCTCACAAATCTGGCCATGGATCACAAGGAGATCAAATGAAAGTTCAGGTTGCACCTTAGCAATTCCATCATCAACAGCAAACAAAGAGTTCAAAGTCCTGGCCATCTAAACCATGGGTCACTTTTATCCACTTTTACACATGTGCTCTCTCTAAAGCACATGTGTAAACAGAGGATGTTAAAACCTCACTTGGCTGGGTGCAGTGGCTCATGCCTGTAATCTCAGTGCTTTGGGATGGCTGAGGTGGGAGGATCACTTGAGGCCAGGAGTTTGAGATCAGCCTGGGCAACCTGGCTAGACCTCATGGATACAAAAAAATTAAAAAATTAGCTGGGTGTGGTGGTGTGTGCCTGCGGTCCTAGCTACTTGGGAGGCTGAATAGGGAGGATTGCTTGAGCCAGGAATTCGAGGTTGCAGTGAGCTATGATTGCACCATTACATTCCAACCTGGGTGACAAAGCAAGTCCCTGTCTCTAAAACAAAAAACTCACTAAGTAGCTTTATGCTTTAAAGCAGGGGTTCCCAGCCCCCAGGCTGTGGACCAGTACTAGTCAGTTGCCTGTTAAGACCTGGCTGCACAGCAGCTGAGGGGGGCAGGTGAGGGAGCATTACTGCCTGCGCTCCATCTCCTGACAGATCAGCAGAGGCATTAGATTCTCGGAGGAGGGTTAACCCTATTGTGAACTGAGTATGTGAGGGATCTAGGTTGTGTATTCCTTATGAGAATCTAATGCCTGGATGATCTGAGGTGGAATAGTCACAGTCACACATCACAGGCGATATTTTGGCTGTTACTTGTAATGGAATTTAGGCCTTTTCTATCTAATCATAAACCTTACTAGTCCTTTTGGCTTCAGGCAGATTACCAGTCTCCCTAGGCAAGACTTCATACTAGCCAGCTGCGGGCAGTAGCTTCCATCAAGCTCCCAGGTATTTGAAGTGGCAAGTCACTAAGCTTGGCATGCCTCTGGCGCATGTTCACACAGACTGGGTGCCTGCTTATCTCCCTGAATTCTTTCTCTCAACTCTAGTGCTCCCTCAACCCCTATCATGGGTTTGGAAAACTACTGATTTGGTCATTATCTTTTTCTTTCATCAGTGAGTCACCTTAGCAGGTCAATTTAGGTTAAAAAGTCACTCTGGTGCCTGGTTTATTATCTCGATTGGCTATTACATTGAATAATCAGATAATGGCTTAACTTCAATTTCCATTTGTGGTCTACTAATATAACCTTGAAGCAAATTTAAACCCAGGTAAACCTTTTTCTTTTATTTCGTGCTTTTACAAAGAATGTGTTCATGTTTTTTTTTTTTTTTCCCCCTCTACCAGCATCCAGATTATCTTTAAATATCATTTCCCACTAAAAGGAACCAGGGCTCTCTGGAGAAATGGCTGATTCCACAACTGGGGCAGGAAATCTATCAGGTAAGTCTGGAAGAAAACAATGGAGAAAGGAAGAGTGGGAAGTGTGATGCAGATGAAACAAGACTGACATGATTTGACAATTGTTGAAATAGGGTGTTGGGTACATGGAGTTCTTTATACTATTCTTTTACATATTTTAAACTTTTTCCATAAAAATAGTTTAAGGAAAATTAAAAATAATTATTTTTTTAAATTGAAGGAGTAATAGCATGCTTTTTGTAGAAAACAAAAGATTTCTACAAAGAAAAGTGAAGTCTCCCTCCTATTCCAGACCCTCACACCCAGCCTCAGGGCGATCCTAGTAACACTTTCCCATGTATTTGTCACGGAAGTTTCCAAGCAATTATATTTTCAAAATGTACATACTCACAAATGTAATTTTTAAAACCACAAATGGTAGCATATTATACACATTATTTTAGGCCTTATGGTTTTATTTCCCATTTTAATACAATGAATATGTTTACACATTACAATATCGCAGACTTTCATGCTTTACAATTGAGCTTCTTCCTTCAAATGTCTTTGATCTAATCAAGGGATAGAAGGCCTGCAGCTTCACATTCCTCAGGATTACTTACAAAAAGAAGGATGGCTCGGCCGCTAAATTTAGGTTACAGTTCCTAATCTTAACACGCTTTTCAAGTTTAGGTTTCGCCTTTTGGGACATTACTGTTACCTTGAAAAATGTCATGTTTAAAAACACCTCACACCCTCTATTACAGATTACGTCTTGGGAAACAGGTTGAGGACGGGATCAATGTAAGAATCCCCATAACCTCCGCCCCGGCGGATACCTGGGAGGGCTGCAGTCTAAAGGCTGTGGTGACCTCAGCGCTGCGTCCCTCCAGCAGCCGGCAGAGCGCTGGGGCGCAGGCCGTACCCCGCTAAGCTCGGCATCGCCTGCACCTCCCACAGGTGCTCTGTCCGCCACAGTAATGCTCTACAGAAGAGTTGTAAAGGGAACGAGTGGAGGAGCCAAACGAGGTGGATCTGGAGCGGCTGCAAGGTGCCAGTACTGCTGGCTTCTAACACAATAAGCGGAGTGTGGGGGATACCGAAGTTACAGGGGGGAAACCAAGTGACATATCTGCATGGAGCCTAAATTTCGCTTGATGATTTTCCGGGGAGAAGCATTAGATGTTAAAAAGAAACATAGGTATTTTACGGGGCAACAGAATTTAAAAACCCACACAGATTCGCAAAATAAAACAGGCCGCCCAGAGACACGTCCACGCTGTCCCGACAGTTCCGGCTCCGCCCGCGGGCCAAGAGGCGGGGAGCGACGGTCACTCCCCTCTGCTGCCAAAGTACTTGGGAGGGAACGGGGAGCGCCCGGGAAAGCCGGGCTCCCAAGCGAGGACTGCTTCTTCGCCGCGCAGCTTGAAGTTCTTGAAGCTCCTTGTGTCAGCACCGCCCCAGGGCGTCAGCGTGACCTGGGGCTGCAGGAACCATGAACTCCTTGCTCAGTGGACCCAGGTGACCGCAGGCGGGGCTCTTCCGCGCGCGGGGGGCGGGGCTCCCCCCGGCTATTCACGCAGCGGCCACAGCGACCTAAGATGGTGTCCGCTAGGCGTCCCAGGACGGCTTCCTGAGGGACTGGAGGGCCCCGACAGCCGGAGAGCCTGCCACGCCCCTGGGCCGGCACAGGTAGGATGGCGGGGAGCCCAAAAGTTTCGAACTCCAACGGCCGAAGCACAGCTAAGTACCTCACGGAACTGAACAAATGTTTGTGGGAGAACGCTGAAAAGGCGGGGAGGCGGGGCTGGCTCACAGCCACCCTCTCGCGACATCTAAGTGACGTCGCACAGTAAGCACGTGTTCTAGTCTTTCACCTTCAGCCTCCTCCTTTACACGGGCCTACCCCTTTAAGCAAGTGATGGACAGTTATTTCAGCCTATCAACTTCCTTGCCGACATCCAATCAGATTTAAACTTCTTTTAGCCGCCGGAGGAGTTGGAAAAAGGGGGTCGACCGAGGGAAGCTCACCGTCTCTCGCGATATCGCTGTGAGGCTGCCTCTGGAAAAAACGCTAAAACAGATGGTCCGACCTCCCAAATAGTGGTTTAAAGGACGGGTTTATAAGCCAATGAAAGGGATGAGGAGGTGGGGTTGCTGCTTTCACCGAGTAAGAAGTACCGTTACAGGGCAGACTTTTCGTCCAATCAAGACCTCCAGACTTCGGGTCACATGACCGTAGAGTGCTGGGGGCGGAGCTACAGCCTGGCGCGAGGAACCGTTAAGATAGACAACAAATGTAACCAATGAGGTACTCTGACTAGGGCGTTGAGAACCCAATAACAGTGGTTGGGCGGGCGCCTTCCTGGAGCGCGGGGAGATGTAAAGATAGACAAATAATTTTTCCAATGAGACTGTAGAAGAGAGAGCTAATTGGCCAATGAGGACTGCGGGGCGGGATCCTGTGTCGCGGCGGAGTCCAAGATGGCGGCGTGCGGTTCCGCTGTGTGAAACGAGCGCGGGGTGGCGGGTTAATCACCTCCGCGGAGACGACCTCCAACGACCCGCAACAATGAAGGGGAAAGAGCGCTCGCCAGTCAAAGCCAAGCGCTCCCGTGGTGGTGAGGACTCGACTTCCCGCGGGGAGCGGAGCAAGAAGTTAGGTGGCTCTGGTGGCAGCAACGGGAGCAGCAGCGGAAAGACAGATAGCGGCGGCGGGTCGCGGCGGAGTCTGCACCTAGATAAGTCCAGCAGCCGAGGTGGCAGCCGCGAGTATGACACCGGTGGGGGCAGCTCCAGTAGCCGCTTGCATAGTTATAGCTCCCCGAGCACCAAAAATTCCTCGGGCGGGGGCGAGTCGCGCAGCAGCTCCCGGGGTGGAGGCGGGGAGTCACGTTCCTCTGGGGCCGCCTCCTCAGCTCCCGGCGGCGGGGACGGCGGGGAATACAAGACTCTGAAGATAAGCGAGTTGGGGTCCCAGCTGAGTGACGAAGCGGTAGAGGACGGCCTGTTTCATGAATTCAAACGCTTCGGTGATGTAAGTGTCAAAATCAGTCATCTGTCGGGTTCTGGCAGCGGGGATGAGCGGGTAGCCTTTGTGAACTTCCGGCGGCCAGAGGACGCGCGGGCGGCCAAGCATGCCAGAGGCCGCCTGGTGCTCTATGACCGGCCTCTGAAGATAGAAGCTGTGTATGTGAGCCGGCGCCGCAGCCGCTCCCCTTTAGACAAAGATACTTATCCTCCATCAGCCAGCGTGGTCGGGGCCTCTGCAGGTGGTCACCGGCACCCTCCTGGAGGTGGTGGAGGCCAGAGATCACTTTCCCCTGGTGGCGCTGCTTTGGGATACAGAGACTACCGGCTGCAGCAGTTGGCTCTTGGCCGCCTGCCCCCTCCACCTCCACCACCATTGCCTCGAGAGCTGGAGAGAGAAAGAGACTACCCATTCTACGAGAGAGTGCGCCCAGCATACAGCCTTGAGCCAAGGGTGGGAGCTGGAGCAGGTGCTGCTCCTTTCAGAGAAGTGGATGAGATTTCACCCGAGGATGATCAGCGAGCTAACCGGACGCTTTTCTTGGGCAACCTAGACATCACTGTAACCGAGAGTGATTTAAGAAGGGCGTTTGATCGCTTTGGAGTCATCACAGAAGTAGATATCAAGAGGCCTTCTCGCGGCCAGACTAGTACTTATGGCTTTCTCAAATTTGAGAACCTAGATATGTCTCACCGGGCCAAATTAGCAATGTCTGGCAAAATTATAATTCGGAATCCTATCAAAATTGGTTATGGTAAAGCTACACCCACCACCCGCCTCTGGGTGGGAGGCCTGGGACCTTGGGTTCCTCTTGCTGCCCTGGCACGAGAATTTGATCGATTTGGCACCATACGCACCATAGATTACCGAAAAGGTGACAGTTGGGCATATATCCAGTATGAAAGCCTGGATGCAGCGCATGCTGCCTGGACCCATATGCGGGGCTTCCCACTTGGTGGCCCAGATCGACGCCTTAGAGTAGACTTTGCCGACACTGAGCACCGTTACCAGCAGCAATATCTGCAGCCTCTGCCCTTGACTCATTATGAGCTGGTGACAGATGCCTTTGGACATCGGGCACCTGATCCTTTGAGGGGTGCTCGGGATAGGACACCACCCTTACTATACAGAGATCGTGATAGGGACCTTTATCCTGACTCTGATTGGGTGCCACCCCCACCCCCAGTCAGGGAACGCAGCACTCGGACTGCAGCTACTTCTGTGCCTGCTTATGAGCCACTGGATAGCCTGGATCGCAGGCGAGATGGTTGGTCCTTGGACCGGGACAGAGGTGATCGAGATCTGCCTAGCAGCAGAGACCAGCCTAGGAAGCGAAGGCTGCCTGAGGAGAGTGGAGGACGACATCTGGATAGGTCTCCTGAAAGTGACCGCCCACGAAAGCGTCACTGTGCTCCTTCTCCTGATCGTAGTCCAGAATTGAGCAGTAGTCGGGATCGTTACAACAGCGACAATGATCGATCTTCTCGTCTTCTTCTCTTGGAAAGGCCTTCTCCAATCAGAGACAGACGAGGCAGCTTGGAGAAAAGCCAGGGTGACAAGCGAGACCGTAAAAACTCTGCATCAGCCGAACGAGATAGGAAGCACCGGACAACTGCTCCCACTGAGGGAAAAAGCCCTTTGAAAAAAGAAGACCGCTCTGATGGGAGTGCACCTAGCACCAGCACTGCTTCCTCCAAGCTGAAGTCCCTGTCCCAGAAGCAGGATGGGGGCGCAGCTCCTGCGGCAGCAGCCTCTCCCAAACTCTGTTTGGCCTGGCAGGGCATGCTTCTACTGAAGAACAGCAACTTTCCTTCCAACATGCATCTGTTGCAGGGTGACCTCCAAGTGGCTAGCAGTCTTCTTGTGGAGGGTTCAACTGGAGGCAAAGTGGCCCAGCTCAAGATCACTCAGCGTCTCCGTTTGGATCAGCCCAAGTTGGATGAAGTAACTCGACGCATCAAAGTAGCAGGGCCCAATGGTTATGCCATTCTTCTGGCTGTGCCTGGAAGTTCTGACAGCCGGTCCTCCTCTTCCTCAGCTGCATCAGACACTGCCACTTCTACTCAGAGGCCACTTAGGAACCTTGTGTCCTATTTAAAGCAAAAGCAGGCAGCCGGGGTGATCAGCCTCCCTGTGGGGGGCAACAAAGACAAGGAAAACACCGGGGTCCTTCATGCCTTCCCACCTTGTGAGTTCTCCCAGCAGTTCCTGGATTCCCCTGCCAAGGCACTGGCCAAATCTGAAGAAGATTACCTGGTCATGATCATTGTCCGTGGTGCGTCCTAAAGTCCGTGTGTAACTTGTATTTACTACTTTGACATGGTTCCTGTTTTGTGATGTGTGATGGGATACAGCATCAGATGCAATTTTCTTTTTAGTTAGTTGTTAATTATAGTGTTTTCTTTTTTATATTTTTATAAATGTCTTTAAAATAGAAGTCAGGACAATTTAGCTGTTTTTGTTTGTTTGTTTGTTTAGGTATTATTTTAAGTGAAAGTGATGCCCTAAAGGTAGCAGGCAAATGGATTTGCTTTAATTAGGAGTCCCCACCCTTATGAGTAATTTTTTTTTCCTCTCTTCAATTTTTTTTTTTTTTTTAAATCTTGAGCTTAAAAAATCCTCAGAGTTGCAAAACCAAAATTTTGAAAAGTCAGAATCTGGAGAAAAGAGTCCACTGACCATATAAAGAGTAACATCCGTCTAAAAAAGACTTGATTGGTGTGTACGTAAATAATTCTTTTACCAGAAGTGTGTATGACTGAAATTTGATCAGGGATCTCAAAGATATATGCTGGTAAATTGTATAGCATTGTAATTGTTTTAATCAGGTTTTTGAGTATTTCTTAAGATACAGTTTATTCCCAGAGAGTTTGTTTTAACATGCATTTTTAAAATGATTTGTTCTAGAGTTCTGTATCCCGTATATGCACTTTTGGTTTGTAGCAGTAACTGTTCAGTAAAAATTAAGGACTATGTTACAAACCATATATGTCTTATGCTTACACTAGTATGCAAGAAGTGAGTAGGTGCTTTTAAAATCAGAATTATTTGGTCAGTAATTGGTGTGTGGTGGTGTTTTTACTGACTTTTTCAGAGGTGTAGCAGGAACAGTTCTAATTGTGCGTATTTCAAAATTAAGTGTTCTTCATCAAAGATGAGTTTTTGTTGTTGTATCCATTCAAATTTCTGGTTTCAATAATAGAAAGAAGAGTTGTCTGCAGGCTCACAGTCATGTTTTGTTTCAGTGGGCATTAATCAGCCATATTTGGATTGCATAATTTTTTTTTAAAGTTATCATAAAATGCCTTTGACATCCTCTTTTAAAATTTTGCTTGTCTTTTTATTTTCATATTTAAACAGTAATGACATTACATTATTAGAAATGTTTTGAATATCTTGGAAGTTTTATGTTTAGTATTCTTACTGCTGTCCAGCTACAGAATTGAAATGTCAGTGTAGGAAAACCTTTTCTTAATTGTTTTATTTTCCCCGACACCTGGAATTAATTGCAGGATCATTTAACTTACCTTCACAGTTTTTGTTTTGTTTTTTTTTTTTGTTTTGTTTTTTTTCCCAAAGCTGAGAATGATACCAACCTCTGGTTCTCGGCAAGGACTTTTGCTTCTTAACAGTAATAGATTACTATTATTATTTTTTTTAATCTACCCCCTCTGTCTCACCCCTAGTTTGTCAGGTCATTAGTAACTATATTTTTCCCCTTGATTTAAGTGCTGAAGACTTCAGCTAAGGCCCTTGATACTTAATTATGATTAGAGACTTTTGGACCTTCTGGATCACAGTCATGTTTTTGTTCTATGAAAGTGACTTATTTGAAGCCTGGCAGAACCCAACTGTTTTCTTTCTGTTATCAAAGCTGGTAGTTTTGAAATAGCACCAATAATAACCCAGGGAAAATGTCATGTAATTTTTATTTTACATTATGACAGGTGTCTAATGCATGTCAGCACGAAAGTATCATCACTGCTGTGTCATCCCTCTTGGTTTTCACTATGCATTTATAATTTTTTAAGTGTGCAGGTTTTGTGGGGCTTTTTTGTTGTTGTTGTTTCTTTTTAAACTGGAAACACTAGCCATTTTGAGAGAAGGAAGGTACTAAGCTATGAGCATGAAGGTCCTTGTGCCTCAGGAAAATATCTGAAATCCTACAGTGAAGACTTGATGCTTCTTGCTTTCGAAAAGCAGTGCTTGGTTTGGAGTAGACACTGTTCAGGAACTAATGCAAGCATGGAGTCTGTGCATACATGGGCTCAAAGTATAATTTGTGGCTAGGTACATTTTTCCTGTTGAAATAATCTCACTAACCGTTAACTTTTGAAAATCTTTTGATAAGATAGTTGGACAAATGATTTTGCTCTTTGGAGAGTGAAGTCCATGGTATCTAATTTTACTGTCATCCAAAATGTGTTGTTTTTTCTCTCTTTTTTTTTTTTTTTTTTTGTTAGTGTGACAGCTTACAGAAGGGTATATGTTTTTGCTCCATGTTTGTTTGAATCCTTACCTGACATTGCTGCTTTTGTTAGGTCTGGGCAATTTGTGCTTCAGTGTTTTTGAAACAATGATTTGATACCATTTCTAAATGTATGTATTATAAAAAAAAAGTTATGTTTAGTTTGGTCATTACCTACAGAGTGCCATAGTCCACATGAACCTCTTATTTGTATTGCCCATTCTTTTGTGTAAGTTCATAATATCCATAAAGTATCTAGTTAAATCTTCAGAATTCGAATGAAAGCAAAAGTCTAAAACCGTTCTACTTCTCATTAGCCAGGATTTAATAATCCAAATGTTGAATGTTCTTTGTAACAACCAATTTTTTTCATCATTATTTTAATGTAGTTGATTTTTCTGGAACTCAGTGAAAATGGATGGAAAGAAAACTTCAGGATATCATTCAATGACTTAAGTATTACTGGTAAAAATGTGAAGATAAGACTTTTAGATCACAGCTTCAAATTTTATGGAAAATTAAGCAATCAATACCTAGCCAATAGTTCTACTTTTTGGTTATTTTATTGGGATTCCTATAAATAATTTTTTTCACACAAAGATTTAAATTCTTGGTGTACTTTGACTCTTAGCTGAGAGTGGACAGTTTTTCTTTTGAGGATTACATCTTAAAATGTCCACCCTCGGCTGGTTATAAGCATTTGTCACCTTTTGAAGGTAAAATATACTCTGGCCCTTCTTGACTTACAGATCATTTTAGGTCCAGAGTCAGGTGTTTGGTTATTGCTTTCAGAGTCAGACATTGTTTAGGTTTATTTAAAAACGATTAGCAGGTTTTCACTGACAATGCTTTTTTAAAAATAAAAAATGTCAATCCACCTTTTTAAGGCAGATTGTTCATTATCCATGTACAGTTTGAACTATAGTTTGGGTCCATATAGGAACCATTCCCCAAAATCTCTGATAACAGAATTAGGAAATCCTCTTGAGAAGAGGGCCTTAATGACCTTTTACGTGAAAACAAATTTGGAGAGAATTTCTGGACATTTTTTTTTCCTGTCTCTGCCACAGTGTTTGGCTTTGAGATAGGAGTCAGGTATAAGAAGAAGAGAGAAAACATGGCGCTGACTCTATTATAGTGGTTATAGTGGTATCCCTAAAGGGAGAAAATGATTCAGGTAACCACGGTGAAATGTTAAGCTTAATGAAGAGTTTTATATGTGTGGCTTGAACAGTTGAAAAGTGAGAGTCCTGAAGTGTTCTTTAGCTGTTTAACAATGATTTGTACGAGTGTTTTCTTAAAATAACGGCTACTGTCTTTGGTAACATAGATGAGGGTGGATTTTTAAATGGCTTTGTATCGACCCCTTTCTACAATAATGGAGTAGTCTGTGTTGCTCCATATAAATTACAGAATGAAAATAGATGGGGCAAAAGTTTGACTAAACGTCATCTTTTTATAGTTTCACTTTTTAAGTTCTATTTAGAATATATTGATAGATTATAAATTGATCGTGAAACTTTTCTGAATTTTTCCAACATGTTTTACTCAGTTACATGAGTATAAAGGATATTTCAGTCCTGTTATCTTCAATTGCAGTCTAAAAAAACCCCACCCTATTCTATTTGTTATATGTCTAGTCATACAGTAAATTCATTTCAAGGTTTATGCCAGTGGGTATTATTGGTGCTTTTTGAAGTTGAGGTGAACTATCCAAGAAGGTCTTGTTAATGTTATGTTCATCTATAATGGCATAGGGGAAATATATATATTTTTAATATTGTAAACATTTGTACTGAATAACCTTTTTTTCCCCCCCGCAAGCAAAACTGGTTGAACAGCGGATGAAGATATGGAATTCAAAGCTCTAATGGACCTTTTTGAAGAGAAGTTGTGGCTTGTGTGGAGTTTACATGGGCCTCTGATGGAAGAAAGCTAATCTGTTTAATATTTGTGCATTTTACTAAAATGGCAGCTTAAAGTTGTGTATCTGCTATTGTGATGCCAATGCCGGTGTTTTAAGTGGAAAAAAAATGACCTCTTTGCTTTGTGCTGTGTACACAAGATTTCTGGAAAAGTAAAGAAAAACCCTTTTTATGGCTCACACAGCTTAAGAGTAGCTGTCTCTCAAACGTGCGCTCACAGTTGAGCTGCTTTTGTTTTATTCTAAATAAATTGTTTCTTTTGAGGAAAATGTTTTTCTGCCTGGAAGTGAATTGACGGCAAACCTTTGACCCCTTTGTTTGCAGCCGAGGGGGTACTTGCTGCTGCTCAGATCTTGTATGTCTTGAGCAAGAAGCAGGGAGACCATCAATTTCATTTTGACTTATCACAGTGTGTCAATTCTGAAGGATCACTAGTGTTACTGTTGACCCCCTTTGTTTGCAGTGAAGGGGATCATTTGCTTCTCGGTTCTCAACGTGATGAGGAAATGGTGCTGTTTGCTGGCACGCAAGAAGCCGGGGCAGGCACCCTAAGCCTCACCACAGTGCACGAGTCGGGGGCTTTTGCTGGTTTGAAGAGCTGGAGTTGCTGAAATTTAAGTTTTGATTTATTTTGTTCACCCATCACGTTTGGCCTTAGTTTCATTTTTAATTTGAAGAGAAGTTTGAAATTGCTTTATCTTGCACTTAACATTTGCACCAAATTGCCAAAAGAAGGAGAAATGCTCCGTTTGCTTTTTAAATGTTAATGATGATGTTAATAAAGCCATTCCTGACACATTTGAGGAGCTCCTTCGTCTCCAGGGGCTTCTTACCAGAGTTATACAGTCATGGGTTTAGTTCTGAATGGATGAAGAGTTCCTGAGAGCTAGCGTTTGTAATTAGAACCGTTACTTGGTATCTGTGCCTTATTTGACCTTTGGTTCCACATGCCTTGGATGTGCATGCACCGTGACGGTTTCATAGGTACGAACGCACACTCAGGCCCAGTCACTTCGGTTGGTAGTACAGATTGTGAGGAAAAAGATGGAGGCATCCTTAAGGAGAAAAATGTTTGCCTTTAGTTCCTGCATTATCCTGTACAGGGGCTCCTGAGTTTTGGAAGCCTGTTCCCAGTACAGGAGAACAACTCCCCTGTTTGCAGCAGGAGACTTCAGTGCACAGTGACAACGCTGGAGTTCAAGAGGAAGCCAGCAATGCTGCACCATTGGCTTCAGACACCATTGTTGTTGTTTGCCAGTTTTAAACTTACCTAGTTGCAGACGAAGACCACCTTTGAAATGCAGGCTTGTTGGGCTTGTTTTGAATTTTAACCTCGGATGGAAGAGCCCTAGTGCTGTCTGTCTCCATGCGGGATGATGATTGCTAGGCAACAGGTGATTATCAACAAAGGATGCCACGGTTATACTCTGCAAGGTGGTGTTCCAGTGGCAAACAGCTGTATAAACTCTTACAAACAGGTAAGAGGGTTTTTAGAGGTCAAAATGCATTATAATTAATAGGGTGAGGGCTTTTAATGTTGGGTCTGTTTCTTTAGGTGGAAGTCTTAAGGCACTCTGCTGCCATTACTAGCTTCCTTCCTTCACCAAAGTGTCATATTTAAGGTTAGAACTTTTGTTCTACTTGATATTTTTATTTTTTAATTTATTTTTAACATTAAAAAATACTTTTAATGTGGGAGCCAAAGTTTTAAAATCTTGGTTATGGATTTGGGACCTATAGCCTTGATGTCCTTTACAATTTTGACATTTGCTGTTAACCTTGGCCTTTACCCTGAGTCATGATTTAAAGATGCAGGAGGATTTACTGCTATAAAAATGTTGCTTGTTTACAAATACTGATTTCTAAACTTCAGAGTTAAGATATTACAGTGTATAACAGTAACAAAAGAAAGTATGCCATCAGATTGTGAGTGATAGATACTTTAGCCAGGTGGTTTTTTTTTTTGTCCCACAGAGATTATAAAATTAGACAACCCTAACTTTAGGGAAATGAATAAGCATTGTTGAGAAGTCTGGCTTTTGTCTGCCCTTAACATTTTCAGTATCTATGTAGTTTTACCAGCCTTCTGAACCCTTCTCCCCCACATTAATCAAATTTGAAGTTTTGGCAACTTATCACAAGCACAGCTTTGTTAGTATATAATACAACTTAGGTTTCCTTGCTTTATTTTAAATGGGATCAAAATTTTTGAACAAAATTGTTCTTTTTTCATCTCTTCCAGAAGACATCTAGTATCTAGTAACTACAATAGCTGATCTATACTGGCTACTTTCTCCACAGATTTGATTGAGCTCCTTGTATTGTTTTGCTAGGCGGCTTATGTACCCATAGTTTGATACAGTAAAAAGGAAAAAGTGAACTACAGTGGAATTTTTCAGGTTCTCACTGTCATAAGAATTTTTAAAACTGCTGGTTATGAGATGATGGCTGCCATCTGAGGCTTTTCTAAATGGTCTCTCCCTTGCATTTCTTTAAACATTTTATACCTGATGGAAATGTCAGTTTTCAGTGTGTTTTCTTTTTCTTGCTAGTTCATACCATGAGCCTACTGAGTGGTTTTTCCAGTTAGTAAGCAAATATTTTAAATCACTATGGAGATTTAGAAAGATTATGTTATACTTTCTACATATTTCTATATGCCTGGTATCTTTTTAAGGTTTCAAGCTTCATCTCTCTAGTATAAGAACAAGAAAAAATGTTGCAGACAGGGCATTTATTTATTTGTGTATGAAACCATGTCATACAAAATGGGAAGGTACACAGCATGATGATTTTTTTGAAATTACCGAAGTCATTTTATTCCCAGCTGCACTGTGAAAAAAATTACCTGGGTTGAGTGTTAGATTCAGAGTTCTGGTTTTATAAATTGGAAACTTCCCTTTTGAGTTATTTGTGTGGTTTCCCAGTATCCTTCATGTGATCTAAATTTAGAGTTCTGTAAAGAAACTATTTCCAGGAACACCTTTAAATTGACTTGGGCTCAATTTGAAAAGTTTTGCTGTGAGCACTAAAATTGAAAATAAGGATTATCTTGATTCAGTAAAACAACCTGAATTTCATAAATTGCCACTTCCATAGTTGTACAATTGTTTACAAGCTGTTTATCTGAGACAATATATTTAGTAGCTTGTAGAGCATCTATTTTTCTTTTGACAGTAGTATATCTGATTATGGCTTCTGACTATCATCTCTATCTCCCATTTCAAGTTAGTCTTTTTGAGCTTTCCTGGTTAAAGATCCTTTAACTTAGTAACTTGAATTATAATCTAGTTTTAAAATCTTGGCAGAGGAATTTATTAAGTAACAAAATTCCTTCAAATCTCAGACAAGTTTGCTCTTGGCAACCAAGAAGAGATTTTGATCTGTCTATTCTCTTCAGCAATTTATGCTCTTAATTGGGGAAACTATATATAAACAGGTGAATAGTTAATTTTTAATGATTTTTTTTTTTTGGTGGGGGGGGG
>NW_022437009.1:9694504-9738253 GCF_009761245.1 Sapajus apella | reverse complement strand
TAGAGACGCAGTTTCACCATGTTGGCCAGGCTGGTCTTGAACTCCTGGCTTGAAGCAATTCACCCACCTTGGCCTCCCAAAGTGCTAGGATTACAGGCGTGAGCTACCACACCCTGCCTCTAATGGATTTTTATTGGTGATATAGGTGTATGAATGAGCATACAAACAGGTAGGTTACTTGAAACTGGGATGGTCAAGAAAGGCTTTACAGAAGAATTTGTTAGAGTAGGACATGGAATGGTAGAGAGAAGTTGAGATGGTTGTGTCAGGCAGATAAGCGTGAGTAAGAATGTAACAGCTTGTGGATTGATGGAAAAGATAAGATGCAAACTGAAGCCTGGAATGCTAGTAAAATGGTTGAGTCAACAAAAATAGGGAATCCTGAAGAGTAGGTCAGTTTGAGGATTGGAGAGTGGAAACAGATCAGTTGGGGCACATTGATAATAGTCATTTATTGACTGTCTACTTCAGGCCAAGGATTCTGCCAAGGACTGTACATACATTGTCTCATTTAAGTCTCATAACAGACCATAATTTGACAGTTTAGTGATAGCGCCACAGTTCCAACCAGCACTTTATCCCAGCTAAGGCTCTCTTGGTCAATCTATTTGTGGAGGCTAGGAATGGGATTAAAGCTGCAAGCCTGAAAAAATGGACAATGGATTTCAAACTATCAACATTGGCAGTACTTGGGAAATGTGCAGGCCCTTGGTACCTCCTAGACATTCTGGGATTTCTTAGGACCAGCATGACCTAGGAGTCTTTGTTCTTTTACAAGCCCCCAGGTAATTCTCATGTATTCTGTGGTCAGTGGGCCATGTGTTGAGCAACACTGGACCATAGAGAGTAGAGTGCTGTGGTAAACTTAGGATAAAGTCATATTTGAGGCATGGGAAGAGAAGATGGTGCTGGAAAAAAGCCTAGGCAGGAAACCAAGAATTGTGTTGTCTCAGAAACTGAGAGGAGCTTCTAGAAGATGACTTCAAAGCTGTTGCAGCAGACAAGGAGAACAAAACTGCAATTGCCATGGAATTTATTACTTAAAATTGTCACTTAAGTGACATAACAGTTTTCTAGTCATGTAATTATTTCTCCAAGAAACTCAATCTAGATTACTATTTAATTTTGCTTCATAACAGCCCTGAAGATGGGTCACTATTTTGTTTATGAAATGCTGAAGGGACACCAGAAAAGTTTTGTGACTGAGGGATACACAGCCAGAATTGATTGAGGTATCCTTGAGTTTTCAGATGTCAATCTAAAAATACTGTGACTGTAGTCATAAAATTGAAAGTGATGCTGGGATTGAGTGTGTACACATGAAACTTGTTTCCATTAATGGATCATCACCTATATCAGCTACTCCTAAGTTACTAATAGGGTTGAGACAAAGGCATTATAGGTAAAAGTGAGTGTATTTTTGTCCTGTAAATGATTGAGTATACTGCATTTGTGTTTCATAAGTATAGCCAATGAATTATTCAGATATTTGGGTACATATTATATACCAGACATTATTCTAGATCTTGGGAGTATATTTGTGAAAAAACGAGACGTGTTTCTCTTTTCTCATGGAGCTTACAGTCTGGTGGAAGAAAGGAGGTGGTAAGCTATGAATTAGGGCTGTTAGGCTCCAGACAAAGGGTATGGATTGTATTTATTTATTTATTTATTTATTTGACTTTAGGTGCATACTATATCTGGATTGTATTCTAAATGCTGATTGCTGTGGGAAGCCATTGCAGGTTTTAAGCAGGGAGAGTGATATAATTTGATCAAGATTTGACTACCTAAGGAAAGTAATAAATTTCCTTCAAATGCCAAAGAAAGTAAATTATTAGCATTTCACAAATTCTCTGTGAGACTATAAATATGTTCTTGTTAGAGATCAGCACTGCTCTTTTATTTAAGTACAATAATAAAGATTTTATTTTTGGGGGGCTCATAATTGTTGACCATCTTGAACTTTCAAAGCAGTCTTCTTTCTGAAGATGCTTCATTTTCTGAGCATGCCACTTCATATTATTTCTGCTTTCAATAAACTGTCTTGACATTTTCCATTGTAGTCATATATATGACTGATATAACACACTGACCATGCTTTCTGTATTTCATAACTTGCAGTTTTTCTAGTGATATCTAACCAAACTCCCTTGCTAAAAAATAATTTAGAGGATCTTTTTGTGAAATGGGTGTTATCCTATGCAAATAAGTTACATGTGTGTATACAGTTTTTAAGTGCGGAATTTATTTGACATTTCTCAGGTAACCAGATTCCTTTTTACCTATGTAAAAGACTTAGGGAAAAATTTTTGTGCATAAGTTACTACACCAATGTCCACAATATAATTATTATTACAGGCAAAATTAATACTTTGGAATGCTGTATGTGTGTATATTTTTTATTATACACTTTAAGACCTATAGGGAAAATTAATGTTTCATAAAACTGATTTGCATTTTATAGACAATTGCATATAGAAATTGTCTATCAGAGGCCGGGTGCGGTGGCTCACGCCTGTAATCCCAGCACTTTGGGAGGCCGAGGTGGGTGGATTACGAGGTCAGAAGTTCAAGACCAGCCTGGCCAACATAGTGAAACCCCATCTCTACTAAAAATACAAGAAATTGGCTGGGTGTGGTGGCACACGCCTGTAATCCCAGCTACTTGGGAGGCTGAGGCAGGAGAATCGCTTGAACTCGGGAGGCAGAGGTTTCAGTGAGCTGAGATAACACTACTGCACT
This sequence comes from Sapajus apella, assembly GCF_009761245.1. NCBI lineage: Eukaryota > Metazoa > Chordata > Mammalia > Primates > Cebidae > Sapajus > Sapajus apella. The sequence continues at coordinate 9,735,508 of NW_022437009.1, read as the reverse complement.
GCAGCCCAGGTGACAGTGGGGGACTCCGTCTCAAAACAAACAAACAAACGGAAATTGCCTATCAGGTTGGACTCTGAGTCTTGCAGCTGTAATCCTAGCACTTTGGGAGGCTGAGGCAGTAGGACTGTTTGAGCCCAAAAGTGCAAGACCGTATCTCTTAAAAAAAATTATCAATAGTTTTACCTAGCTCCCAAGATAAGTATCTTATATATGTCATTTGTGTATATTCTGTATATACAGAAACACTTCAGTAAACTAGACTCCTTAATTGGAATTTTTCAGCATCCTATAGCAGAGGTCTCAATAATGGCTCAACAAGTGCAATGGAATCACCTGAGGAACTTCAGTACCAGTGACTGGGTCCCACTCTCAGAGATTCGTTTAAATTGATTAGGTTGAGTGGGTTTCTGCAAAGGGCCAAGTTTGTTTGCATTTTGTTTTAACTGCTTCCAGGTGATTGTAATGTACAGTCAGGGCTGAGAACCACTGCTCTAGAGACAAATTTTATACCTACAAACACACACAATCAGCCTTTTAAGGATTGTTTGAAAATCAAAACACTAAACTTTGGGAATGTAATTGGGGTTCAGTACAATATGTATATTGCTCAGTCTTCTAGAATCTGTTATTCAAAGTGCGGTCCTCAGACCAACAGCATTAGTCTCACCTGGAAGCTTATTAGAAATGCAGAATCGCAGGGCCTTACCCCAAACCCACTGAATGGAACAAGATCCCCAGATAATTTGTATGTATATTAAAGCCTGAGAAGCAGTACTTTAGATGTAGCCATAAATGTTCTGTATGATAAAAATTGATAATTAGAATCTTCCGTGTGCATAAGATTCTCAGATTCGTGCATTGGTCAGTGACATTTACTGTAAAGCATTTAAAAAAAATACTTTCAATGGGAAAAGTAGAATAAAAGAGTTCTTAAGTAGTGAGCCTCGGTGGCCAGAAAATTACCAGAGGTCTCTGTCACCAAGACAGGGGAAGGGGTTACTGTTTTGCCTATCCTAGTTGGTTGGTTCTTGATTACTTTGCTATGCTTATACCTTTTCTCACCTTCCCATTCTACACTGGTCACCTCTCTTCTTTGTGAGATAGAACATGTTATTTTTTACAGGTACAGGTGAGGATATTGTAGACACCCTGCCAATAGGTACCCCAGGATTTAGGAAAGTTGGTAGTGATAGGTTTAGAGCTTTCTGTGAGGAAATAGATATGGGCAAGATGGAGGAATGGTTCCTAATTGCCTTTGTTTCTTAAGTGTATATACGAACTTCATAAATTAATCTTCCTTACATAACATGAATCAAATACCTATTAAAGTATACAGTGACAAATAATGTAGTGTTAACATTATTTTGTATTAAAAGGAATGGTTCAGTATGAATGCTCAGAGACAAATAATGTATTAAGATTCCTGTGTATTAAAAGGAATGGTTCAGTATGAATGTTCAGAGAGTACTCTAAATTGCAGTGTATCAAATTAGGTCAGGAATGATATTTTTATTATTATTTTTTTGAGACAGTGTGTCACTATTTTCACCAAGACTGGAGTGCAGAGGTACGAACTCAGCTCACTGCAACTTCCATCTCCGGGGCTTAAGTGATCTTCCCACCTCAACCTCCCAAGTAGCTGGACTACAGGTGTGCACCACTATGCCTGGCTAATTTTTGTATTTTTAGTAGAGACAGAGTTTTATTATGTTGTCCAGGCTGGTCTTGAACTCCTGGACTCAAGCAGTCCACCTGCCTCAGCCTCCCAAAGTGCTAGAATTACAGGCGTGAGTCATGTTTTTTTTGAGACATAGTCTTGCTCCTAGCCTGGTTACTTTTTTCTTTTTTTTGGAGACATAGTCTTGCTCTGTCATTCAGGCTGAAATGCAGTGACACGATCTCAGCTTACCGCAGCCTCCTCTGTCTCCCAGGTTCAGGTGATTCTGCCTCAGCCTCCTGAGTAGCTTGGACTACAAGCGCGAACCACCATGCCTGGCTAATTTTTGTGTTTTTAATAGAGACAAGGTTTTGCCATGTTGTCCAGGCTGGTCTCAAACTCCTGACCTCCTGCCTCAGCCTCCCATAATGCTGGGATTACAGGCATGAGCCACTGCACCTGGACTGATCCTTTTAATGTGTGTTTCTTATACCTAGAGGCATATGAAATGATAAAAATAATGTGTAAATTTTTATGATGAAAGATTCCCAAATACATTCACCAAGCAACCATGTGGATATCAGTTGAAAAACTGGAGTCAGATTATTTCTTAGATCCCACAATTTTAAGATTTCTAAATTGGTATATGTGACTTAGGGGGATTTTTTCATCAAGCACAGCAATGCTAATGTCTCTAGAAAACTTTGCAAAGGTTCGTTTGTAATTTATAGATTTTTCCTAGAAATGAGAGGCTTTTAGTGGAGACTTCACCTATGTCATCATATCTCCTGACAAATTTCATTTGTGAAGTTTACTCTTTGCAGTGCTATAACCTTACTGAAAGTTCATTCCACAGAAGGAATGGATTCATTTGAACTTTAAGGTTTCGCGATTGAAACTACTTTATTTTCATAATGTATGAGTGCTTTTTTCCTTTAATGTAGTGGTTTAAAAGTGTTTTGGACCTTCAAAGACACCCTCTCTTCTGTTTGCTGCTCCTTAATTTTAGTAATGTCTGAAGCCCTAATACAATTTTTTTTTAACATGTGATATTGGAACTCATTTTTTTTTAAAGCCAATTTTAAAGGGAGCATTTCTAAGTACAGTAATTGGTTAAACATCTTTTTTCCTCCTGGGTTTCTTTTTAGGAACTACTGACAAAAACCTATAGTCGACTTTGGGATCTGACTTTATTATTCAGCAACTCAAAGATGGGTTCTAATTGGCAGACTTCTGGCACTGGCACTTGTCCTCCTGTTTCTATAGAAACTGGGTTGGAAGTCAGAGCTGCACAAAGGGAAAGGGTAAGTTTCTTTTAATTCCATATTTATAAACCCATATCTTATTAACTGTGACATGGTGTCAGTTTTCACATGAGAGTATACATCCTTGAACTAGAACTCAAATATGTACTACTGATTTTCACTTGAGTGGAAACTGACATCAAGTCACAAAATATAATAGGAGGGTATAAATATGGATTTATTTTTCTTGTGACTGACTTCACATTTCTTGAAGCAGTGAACTCAATGTCATAATTCTCATTTGCAGTTATTTTTAATTTGGAGATCATAAATTGATTTTTTATTATCTTAGATCTTATTCTATTGTACTTTTCTGGTAAGTAAAAATTGGAAGGGTGTTTTGAAAGTCTGCATGAGTTATAAGTCTCTTTGTAGCAAAGTCTGATTCTTATTTCCATTATAAAGTACTATACTACTGATCAGTTTTTTTAGTCTCTCTCCTCTCTTAGCCAAGCAGGATGAGTTCGTCTGTTGGGGCACATACATTTGTTTTCATCCAGGCAAACACCCATTATTTGTAGAGCCTAAGACACCTGCCAGTTGGTGAGTCATCTTATTGCTATGGCTTCAGAGGACTGCTATACATCTGAAGTATTTAGGTTTGAAATTGTTTAATTAGGTATGATAAGCACACTCCTTTGATTATGGGTGCCATATATAAATAACTTATATTGAACTGTGTCTAGTTTTGAGACAGTGGAAGGAAGACAATATTTGCTGTTGCTCTTTAAAAGTTGTCTCACTTATTTCTTTGGTCCTGGCATACTATGCTTAACGGATAGACTTCTTTTTTTCCTGCTAAAAGAACATTAAGGTTGGTTGACACAAGTCAAAGGATGGAACACCTTGCCATTACTTCGGCTCAGTTTGTCTCTTAAAAATAGTTTGGCTGGATGCAGTGGCTCACGCCTGTTATCCCAGCACTGTGGGGGGTCAAGGCAGGCAGATCACGAGGTCAGGAGTTTGAGACCAGCCTGATCAACATGGTGAAACCCCTTCTCTACTAAACATACAAAATTTAGCCGGGCATGGTGGTGTGCACCTGTAATCCCAGCTACTCAGGAGGCTGAGGCAGGGGAATTGTTTGAACGTGGGAAGCGGAGGCTGCAGTGAGCCGAGATTGTGCCACTGCACTCCAGCCTAGGCAACAGAGCGACAGTCTGTCTCAAAAAAAAAAAAAAAAAAGTTTAAAAAGTGAAAGCTGGAAGCTTGTCAATAGGAAAAGTAAACTAATTTTTAAAAATTTCATTTCACAAGGCAAACAGTTAATGCCTTAAAGTGGATTCTCTTATTTAAAATTGAATTTTAATTATTTCAGCTCTGATGAATTCTCATTAAAAATGTTGTATGCCTCCTTTGTTGGTTTCTGTTTTGCTCATTAGTACTTGCATGAGGTAAAAATAGAAATGAATTTGTGGGGTTTTTTTTTGGTTTGGAAGGTGACTAGAAAATGCTTTAGTCTTTCACTGTGTGCTATCAAGTATCCAGATGTACTCTCCACTGCCTAATAAGGAATACCCAACTTGTCCTGGCTTTAAAACTGAGAGTCCTTTATCTCAAGAACAACTTTGTTTCTTTCTAGACCCAGACAGTTACCCTAATCTTAGTTCATTCTCTGTATCCCTAAAAAAGCCTTACTAAGTTGTTATTAATTATTATTTTGAATGGAAGGAGATTTCACAATATATTAGCTTCTGTCAAAATGTAGTATTAGGTATATATATGTGTCAAAATGTAGTATTAGGTATTTATATATATATACCTAAAACTATATGTGTGTATATATGTATATATATATACCTAATCCTACATCCTGCCTGGAGACAGAGCAAGACTCTGTACACACACACACACACACACACACACACACACACGCTAGTCCTTAACCATATATATTTAAAAAACAGAGTCTTGCTGTTTATATATATTTAAAAAACAGAATCTTGCTCTGTCTCCCAGGCTGGAGTGCAGTGGCACCATCTCAGCTCACTGCAACCTCCACCTCCTAGGTTCAAGTGATTCTCCTGTCTCAGCCTCCCAAGTAGCTGGGATTACAGGCGCCCACCACCATGCCCAGCTAATTTTTGTGTTTTTGGTAGAGACAGGGTTTCACCATGTTGGCCAGGCTGGTCTCGAACTCCTGACCGCAGGTGATCCACCCGCCTCAGCCTCCCAAAGTGCTAGTTAGCATTTCAGGTATGAACCACCATGCCCAGCCGCAGGCTCTTTTTTTTTTAGGAAATGACTTATTTGTCTCAGTGATCCTAGGTCATGCCAGTTTACTTCTCACAGAAATAAAACATGAAGAATTTTAAATAGATTTTAAAATTTGCTTTCAAGCACTTTATTTTTTGTTTATGTATACGTTAAGACCATAGATGACAAATGTGAGACAATTGAGTAGATATTTGTGGCAAATGAGTAGCCACATGAGGCAAATATGTAGATATAAAGCCTTATACAAGGTGGTTCTGGCTTAAGAGAAACACTCAAGGCTTTTAAAAAGTACTGGGCTTTGAGCTGGGCATGGTGGCTCATGCCTGTGATCTCAGCACTTTGGGAGCTGGAATTGGGGGGTCACTTGACATCAGAAGTTCAAGACCAGCTTGGGCAACGTGGCGAAACTCCATCTTTACTAAAAATATAAAAATTAGCTGGGTGCTTTGGTGTGCACCTGGAGTCCCAGCTACTTGGGAGGCTGAGGGAGGCTGGGGCAGGAGAATTGCTTGAGCCTGGTAGGAGACAGAGATTGCACTGAGCCAATATTGCACCACTGCACTAGAGCCTAGGTAACATGAATGAAACCCTGTCTCAATAAAATTATAGGGCTTTGGTTTTTGGGTGTTTTTTTTTTTTTTTTTCTTGAGACAGAGTCTCACTTGGTCTCCAGGCTGGAGTACAGTGGCGTGATCTTGGCTCACTGCAATAGCCGACTGCTGGGTTCAAGCAATTCCCCTGCCTCAGCCTCCCAAGTAGCTGGGATTATAGGCGGGTACCACCACATCCGGCTAAGTTTTTGGATTTTAGTAGAGATGGAGTTTCACCATGTTGGCTATGATGGCCTTGATCTCCTGACCTTCTAATCCATCCACCTCAGCCTTCCAAAGTGCTGGGATTACAGGCATGAGCCACTGTTCCCGGCTAGGCTTTGGTTTTATATGAGGTTTTCAGGGAAACCACCATCCAAGTTTTATACTATGTCTCTCTTGAAAAACAGTTAAAATGATAGTATGATTTTTTCCTCACATGGAAAAAGCTGATTTTATAGTTAGACAAATGTATTTACTAAAGGAACATATTTTGCAAACAAACAGGACATTACACATACAAATATACCTCCATTATTTAAAAAAATCACAAAAGTATCATTTCAGTCCATTTAAGTATAATTACTGCTTTTAATAAAGTTAAACTCCTAGAGAATCATTAAAGAAAAGCCAGGGGCCATGAGCTGATTCAGCACCAGTAATTAGGCTTTAAAATTGGCTTTGTTAAGGACTAGCTTGAAGCAAATAACTTATTCTTAATTGCTTTTGTTCCTTATATATAAAACATAAATAATAATACTTATCCATACTTGGTCACAGAATTGACATGATGATAATGAGATAATAGATGGGAAAGAACTCCAAAAAGTTAACAGTACCGTAAGGTAGAGTTTTAGTGTCAGAAATTGTATTTTACAATAATATATATGGAAAATTCTTTATAATGATGGAAATACCCTAACGGTTTTAAACATAACCCAAGAAATAGCAGAAAAGAAAGTACAGGTATTGATCGACTTACGACCTATGCAACTTACGACCATTCGACTTTACGACCACAATCGCTAGCCATGACTGCTCCGCATCTGGCAGTGCAAACGTTGCCCAGCTGGGCGTATGACAGTGCGGACCAGCTTCCGGCAGCACTGCCATCTCTGCGTGTATATAGCCTACTCAACTTATGACCAAATCGTGTTACGACCGGTCTGTCGGAACCAATCGTGGTCGTAAGTCGAGCACTAGCTGTATACTAAAGTGTACTGAACTTTTATGTTCAGATTACCATAGCTCTACTAGATATGTGTGTATATTTTAAAGCTTACAATTTATAAACACTCCAACTATTAATAATAATGTATTAAGGAATTGTAAGTGGCCCCGTATGTAGGCGTTATTTTCTTTAATCAGGTTCACTGAGTATTGGGAGACCTAAGAAAGTTAATTATATTAACAGCTTATTATTATTATATTATTATTATAATTATTATTATTATAATACATTGTAGCAGATGTGTTCTGTGGAGGTTTAATTTTGATGAAGGTAGAAAATGGGGGCTGGTTCTAGATACTTGGCATCTTTGTGTTCTCTATTTTTTTTTTTTTTTTTTTTTAAGACATGGTCTTGCTCTCTTGCCCAGGCTGGTGTGCAGTGGCGGGATCATAGCTCACTGCAGCTTCCTCCAGCTGGGCTCAAGTGATTCTCCTGCCTCAGCCACCTGAGTAGCCAGGACTACAGGCACATGTCACCATGTCCAGCTAATTTTTAATAATTTTTTATAGAGATGAGGTCTCACTGTATTTCCTAGGCTGATCTTGAACTCCTAAGCTCAAGTGATCCTCCCACCTCAGCGTCTCAAAGTGCCAGGATTATAGGTGTGAGCCACCTGGCCTACATTCTCCTTTTTGTTTCAATAAATACATTAAAATTTTAGGCCAATTTGAGTTAGATTTTTATTATAACTGCTTTCAATTAATAGCTTCATAATCCGTTGATACTGCCAAGAAGCCAGAGTAATGTAAAGCAGAAAGAGTAGGATTTTGTGTCAGATTGTGTTTGAATTATTACTCAACTACTCACTGGGTATTTAATTTCTTTGACCTTCAGGCTGGGTGCGGTGGCTTATGCCTGTAATCCCAGCATTTTGGGAGGCCCACGTGGGCAAATCACCTGAGGTCAGGAGTTCAAGACCAGCCTGGCCAACATGGCGAAACCACATCTCTACTAAAAATACAAAAATTAGCCAGGCCTGGTGGCAGGTGCCTGTAATTCCAGCTACTCGGGAGGCTGAGGCAGGAGAATCACTTGAATCCGGGAGGCGGAGGTTGCTGTGAGCTGAGATCATGTCATTGCACTCCAGCCTGGGTGACAAGAGCGAAACTCCATCTCAAAATAAATAAATAAGTAAAACTGAATTATTTTTTAAAAAATAATAATTTACTTGAACTTCAGTTTCTTCATTTGTAGAAAGGGCATGATAGTATAGTATCTCTCTACTTCTAAAGGTTATCATGAATATTATATAGGATATTTGTCAACTGGGCACGGTAACTTACACCTGTAATTCCAGCACTTTGAGAGGCTGAGGCAGAAGATTCACTTGTGCCTAGGAGTTCTAGATGAGCCTGGGCAACATGGCAAAACCCTGTCTCTACCAAAAGTTCAAAACTTTGCCAGGTATGGTGGTGCATGCCTGTGGTCCCAGCTACTTGGAAGACTGAGGTGGCAGGATCGCTGGAGCCCAGAAAGTAGAGGTTGCAGTGAGCTGTGATTGTGCTATTGCATGCCAGCCTAAGTAACAGAGCAAGACCTTGTCTCAAAATGAGTCTACCTCAGTGACTGGTATATTAGATGTTGAAATAAAGTTATTGACCACTCTACCATACTTACTAATATATAAGTTGTGTCATTGTTTCCTCTTTGTCTTATGCAATCTCTTGAGGGGGAAGAAAAAAATCAGTGACTATCATGCTTTTCTTGAAACTCCATATATAGCTGGGATGATATTCCTGCACTAGCGATGTTTTATATGGCATCTTATAATATTGTCCACAAAAATGACAACATTTCAGTAAATGGACAGAAACATTATAAGTTAATTGTTAATAGATGAATGCATTAGTTATAGAAGTCGTTACCTTTCTGTAGTCTTGGAATTCAGGCTTTTTAAATTCATACCACACAGGTTTAGAAGGCCTATTACACATTGATTAGGATAAAGAACATCTCTGTTGCGTGGGATTCATAAAGCCATTCAGTTTGGGGTTCTTTAGTTGATCTTACTTAAAATGTACAGCTTGCTTAGATAGGAGGAAGAATCAAGTTGCTCTAGGTAGTTGAAGTCCCTTTTAAAAATAATTGCTACTCAAGAGCAGGAGGAATTGAAAGTGGTTCATAGTAAATCATTGATTTCTTTTCTTTTGACATGAAAGCGGAATGGACATTAGTAGCTACTCTGTATATGAAGGGCATTTTGCCTGATATAAGTATATTTTCTTTTTTTTTTTTTTTTCTGAGATCGAGTCTTGCTTTGTTGCCCAGGCTGGAGTACAGTGGTGTGGTCTCGTCTCACTGCAGCCTCCACCTCTTGGGTTCACGTGATTCTCCTGCCTCAGCCTCCTTAGTAGCTGGGACTATAGGCACATGCCACCATGCCTGGCTAATTTTTGTATTTTTAGTAGAGGCATAGTTTCACCATGTTGGCCAGGCTGGTCTCAAACTCTTGACCTCAAGTGATCTACCTGCTTCAGCTCTCAAAGTGCTGGGATTACAGGCATGAGCCACCATGTCTGTCACAAGTATATTTGCATGGGTTTAATCCTCACAGTACATCTATGAGGTAGGTTGGTAGTATTCTCATTTTACAGAGGAAGAAATTGGGTCTTAGAGAAGTTAATTTTAAATAACTTTGAAGAGGTCATATAGTAACAAGTGGCAGAGCTGATATTTATTATTAATTAACTATTTTTGCTGTTTGTATGTGTAAAGTGGTGGTATTTTTGCTCTTTTCATATTTTCTTATGTGTAAAATGTAAAAATATTAGCCATCTATATCTAAATGTAAAAATGACATTTTTTTTTTAGTTAGAAAACCAGTTTTCTTTTGCTTTAGTCAGAAAGCGATAAAAATCACATTTAAATAGGATCAACTACCGTTTTTTAAGATAAATGAGATTTGAACCCAGATTAATTTGGTTCCAAAGCTTATGCTAGACTTTGGAGAATACAAAGGTGAATAAAACCCTTACTCATCTTGTCGATCTTGCAGACTAATGGAAAAGATTGACATGTGAGTTCATGTATTACTCTGTTAAAAGTTAGATAAGATTCCAGATGAGAATGACAATGCTGGGGAAGATTTTCCAAAGGAGGTAGCCTTTGCGTGAGTCAGATAGTGAAAAGTGAAATGGTGCCTGGTGGAGAAGGCTTATATAGGCAGTGACAGATTGACAGGGTATGGAGCTAAAACCAGTCTTCAGTTTAGAGTTTTTCTCTGTAGGGAATCAATAGACATTTTAAAACAGAAAGGAATAGAAGAGTTGAATAATGATGATGGTAATAGTTTAAGAAGGATTCTGGGCCAGGTGTGACTCACACCTGTAAACCCAGCACTTTGGGAGGCCAAGGCGGGTGGATCACATGAAGTCAGGAGTTTGAGACCAGCCTGGCCAACATGGTGAAACCCTGTCTCTACTAAAAATAGAAAAAAATTAGCCAGGCATGGTGGCCCATGCCTGTGATCCCAGCTACGCGGGAGGCTGAGGCAGGAGAATAGCTTGAACCCTGGAGATAGAGTTTCTGGTGAGCCGAGATTGCACCACTGCACTGCAGCCTGGGCAACAGTGAGACCCTGTCTCAAAAAAAAAAAAAAGCGTTCTGAAGGACATGCCAAGGGCGGTTGATGGTTGGTGTTGCAGATACAGAGAATTTTAGCTGGATTTTTTCTTTTAAAGATCACTTGGGAGGAGGAGGAAAAAAAAAGATCACTCAAATAATGAAGGTTCTTTATTTACATGCAATTGCTTAGTCTAAGTGACATTATTAGTTAACATAATTCCATATATAAGAAATATGTTTTAATTTAAACATGTTTCCCATTAAAACCACCTCTTCAACTTTCATTTAAATCTTGTAAAGAGACATTTCAATATTTTTTAGTGTGAATATTTTGATAATTAGATGTAGTAGAAAAATAATACTTTGATGGGCAAAATGCTGTTCAAATGATCTTGAAATGAAGTTTTTAAAAGCAGTTTTTATTTACTTTTTATTATTTAGCAATATAGGTTTATCAGAAATTTAAGAACCTAAGTAATGCAAAGAAAGTAAGGATTACCTTTAATCAATAAACAAAGATAAACTTTTGAAGGGAGTATATGCCATACCAGTCACTAAGTAAGGTTTTAATATTCAGATTCCAGAGTTCTGATTAATCAGTCACTATAGTTTACACTTATTTAAATTAAGAAAAAGTTTCCTATCTTTACATATTTTAGTGACTGAATTACCGTGGCATAATTGAGAGTTTGGATTTAGTATACTATGATTTCTATTTAATATGTAAGGTACCCAATTAAAATTTTAGCCTATTTGATTAAATATTAACAATATATGTTGCTATTACTCTTGTCTTACTACCAATTAGACATTTCTCAGAATGCTAAAGCAAGAAGGAACCTTAAAGTCTTGTCTGGTTTACCTTCTCATTTTAAGAATGTAGATGCTTTTCTTTCAAGCTTTTGTTTGCAGTGACATATTAGGTTAGATTTTCTTTCGTTAAGCTCTCACTTGATTGCAGTCATTTTTCTTTCAGGTCAGACTGTTTTTCCATCTCTCAGCCAATGGTACAAAAAAAAAGGAAACTGAAGAGAGGAGATAGCATATGCCAGAGAAGTAGAAAGAGCCATTGTATGTCCGGGTATAATCGTATAACCAACCTGGAAGGAAGGAATGATGTCTGTTAGTAAAGGAAATTTTTCCATTAGTAATTCTCAGCCATGAATTGTTCCTCAAATGAAGGAGCCTCCTGTATTGTGATCCATTAGAAGTGTCCTATTTTTCATTGATCAGCTTCTTAGCTGTCCTATTTTTCATTGATCAGCTCCACCCGAGTTAGGAACTTACACCATCTCCAATCTTACAGGGGATGTTGGCACTTTATTTTACCATTAATTTTATTAGAAGACCACTGTTATGAAGAAATAATAATAAATTACTATTTTCCAGAGAAAAAGTGAGAGAACTAATTATTATCTTTTTTCTCCCCTTTAGTAAACAAACACTGAGTACTTACTATATTCCTGTTAATATTGCTAGGTGTTGAGGATACAATAGTGAGCCAAAGCAGATATGGTCCCTGCCCTCACAGAACTTACAGTTTAGCAGGGAGATAAGTACCAACCACATAAATAAATAACACATGTGATAAGTACTATGAAGGGAAGGTCCAGGGGGCTATGAGAATATATGAGAAGGATCTGACTGCCTGATACTTGAGTCTTGCTTTGTCACGCAGGTTGGAGTGCAGTAGCATGATCTCAGCTTACTGCAACCTCTGCCTCCTGGATTCAAGTGGCTCTCCTGCCTTAGCCTCCCAAGTAGCTGGGATTACAGGCACCTGTCACCACACCTGGCTAATTTTTGTATTTTTAGTAGAGATAGGGTTTCGCCACATCTGGCAGGCTGGTCTCTAACTCCTGACCTCAAGTGATCCGCCCGCCTCAACCTCCCAAAGTGCTAGGATTACAGATGTGAGCCACTGTGTGCGCCTGGCCCTAAATACTTTTTAAAAGCGTAAGTTGGAGGGTCCTCGAAGTCTTTTGGCTAACGGCACATGCTAGAGCTTAAGTGAGACCCTTTTTTAAAAAAAAATCTGAGTGGGTGGTAGCAAAGAATATTTATGCTAAGGCACATCGCTGGAAAAGTCAACACTGAAAAAGGCAAATAATGTTCGTATTATCATGACAATAATTTTGGCCTCCTGGACTTCCTAAAGGGTCTCACAGACCTCTGGGGATCTGTTGACCTCACTTTAAGAAGTTCTTTTCTAGAGTATGTAGTAGGTATATTATATCTGATCACTTATTCAAGAAATTTCAGTGCTGTAAGGCAGCACAGGTCTAGGTTCCAGGGATATATCTCTGAACAAAATAGATGACAGTATCTGCCCTCATGGAGCTTATACTATATCTTTGATTTTTCCTGTCTGTCTAAGATCATGAATGCCTCACTGGATATGCAGAGTATACCCTCCCCCACCTTTTTCTTCTGGTCTGGTTGTCTCATCTCCTCTTTGTCCATGAGAGCAAAGAGGAGATGAGACAACCAGACCAGAAGAAATGGACTTAATTTATTTTTGTTTTATAGTTCTGTGTTTCTTGTTGTTAATGTAAAAAATAAATGAATAGAATGCTTTAGCCTCTTAAGTTCAACTAACTTTAAGTTGCTTTTTAGTTGCTGACTCCTGTTTGATCAGTGACCTCTATTAAATGTTTCTTGGAGTTACTAGAGTGAAAACAACTAGGACAAGTCTTTGTGTTGTTAGTAGTTATTGACCTATAGATCTTTAGGAAATAGGGGAAGTCTCTGAGCTCTTCTACTAGACATTTCTAGAAAGGAGGGAGTATGAAAGGTAGCAGTCCTTACCCTCCCAGTCCCTTGTCATTGTTGCCTTAGTCCCACCAGCAGAGCAGGTTTATTAGAGTGTATGTGTCTATATGTATAGATGTATATATAAAACCTGTGAATTATAAAATAGTGGTATCAGAAGTAACACCTAGGAATTCTTCGACACAGGTAGACGGTACTACTAAAATGTCAGGTAGGCCATAGCTAAAAGTAAAAATGAATTGAAGAGAAAAACCATTTGTAAGCCTTTTACTTATTTCTTTTCTTTTTAAAAAATTTCTTGTAGAGACCGTGTCTAAGTTGCTCATGCTAGTCTCAAATTCCTGGTTTCAAGTCATCCTCCTGCCTCAGCCTCCCAAAGTGCCGGGATTACAGATGTGAGCCACCATGCCGACCAAGCTTTTCATTTTATACACACACACATACACACACACTCACACTTACTCACTTTTTTAAAAATTTGAGATGGAGTCTCGCTCTGTTGCCCAGACTGGAGTGCAATGGCACAGTCTCAGCTCATTGCAATCTCCGATTCCTGGGTTCAAGCGATGGATGCTCTTGCCTCAGCCTCCCAAGTTGCTGGGATTACAGGTGCATACCACCACACCCTGCTAATTTTTTTGTATTTTTAGTAGAGACAGGGTTTTGCCATGTTGGCCAGGCTGGTCTCAAACTCCTGATCTCAGGTGATCAACCTGCCTTGGCCTCCCAAAGTGCTGGGATTTCACTCAGTCTTAAAGTCGAAATGCTGTTTTTGAAACATTAACTCTTTTTTTTTTTTTTTTCTGAGATGGAGTCTCGCTCTGTCATCATGGCTGGAGTGCAGTTGCATGATCTTGGCTCACTGCAACATCTGCCTCCCAGGTTCAAGCAGTACTCCTGCCTCAGCCTACTGAGTAGCTGGGATTACAGGCTTACACCACCACACCCAGCTAATTTTCGTATTTTTAGTAGAGACGGGGTTTCACCATCTAGACCAGGCTGGTCTCGAACACCTGACCTCATGATTCGCCCGCCTTGGCCTCCCAAAGTACTCTGATTACTGGTGTGAGCCTCTGCATCCAGCTGAACATTAAGTATTAAAATATAGTCATGTGGCACATAACAGGACAAACCTCATGAGGTTGTAATATGCATTTTTACTGTATCTTTCTATGTTTAGATACATGAGTACTTTGTTTAGATACATATCTTTCTACGTTTAGATACATTACCTATAGTGTTCAGCACAGTAACATGCTGTGTAGATTTGTAGCCTAGGAGCAATAGGCTGTACCACATAGCCTAGGTGCCTAGGTATACTGTTCATATGATAACAAGATCATCTAACAACACATTTCTCAGAATGTTTCCTGTTGTTAAGTAACTCATGACTGTGTTTAATATATTTTCTTACCAGGGCAGGGAATCATTCAGCATGTTTTAGAATTATTTCTATGCAAAATTAGGTGAAATAAAATCAAGATGAAATAATGGTTGTAAATCTGTTTCTCCTAGTCATATCTGACCATTGAGATATTTGTATTTTTTAGATTCTAAATTAAGATCCAATTGCCATTCAGTAGGATAATAGTATGCAGTGAGTATTTAGTTTTAGGATGCTACTTATACTAGCAAATTTGAGGTGAAAGGTAGGATACAGAACTATACATACGACTAATTACTTTATGAAAGTATTAGCTGTTATAATCAAGCTTATATTCAAGTGACTACTAGGTAAGTTAAACTTTGAGCTTCATTGGTATTGAAACCTCTACTTTATTTGATTGGAATAACTAGCCTTTCTCTACTGCTGAAAGTAAAAGGATTGGCCAGGCGCAGTGGCTCATGCCTGTAATCCCACCACTTTGAGAGGCTGAAGCAAGCAGATCGCTTGAGCCCAAGAGTTCAAGGCCAGCCTGGGCAATGTGGTGAGCCCTATCTCTACAAAAAAGAAGTACTAAATTAGCTGGGTGTTGCCCAGGCATGATGGTTCATACCTGTAACCTTAGCACTTTGGGAGGCCAAGGTAGGAGGATCTCTTGAGCTTAGGAGTTTGAGATCAGCCTGGGCAACATAGACCTTGTCCCTATTCTATCAAAAATTAGAAAAATATTGGAAAAGTGCTGGGCGTGGTGGCTCACGCCTGTAATCCCAGCACTTTGGGAGGATGAGGTGGGCGGATCACGAGGTCAGGAGATAGAGACCATCCTGGCCATGGTGAAACCGCGTCTCTACTAAAATACAAAAAGTTAGCCAGGCGTGTTGGCACATGCCTGTAGTCCCAGCTACTCAGGAGGCTGAGGCAGAGGAATTGCTTGAACCTGGGAGATGGAGGTTGCAGTGAGCTGAGATCGCGCCACTGCACTCCTGCCTGGTGACAGAGCAAGACTCTGCAGTGAGCTGTGATTGTGCCACTGACCTCCAGCCTGGGCAACAGAGGGAAAACGAGTATCTGATTTTACTAGATCCCTGTATTTTTTTGGTAAGAGTATGAAAAATCTATTCAGATGCACTTTTGACCCTAAACAGTTTAATGCTTCTAAGTAAATATTTTTAAAAGAAATTATTGTTGATAGTTCAGAAGCCACTATATTCTAACCATTTTAAATGGAGGCACACATACAAATTAACATTCAGAAGACTAGATTCCTTTGTGGTTATAGCATAAGCATTGTGAATGTCAGAGAAAGACAAGATTACATACTGGTTATAATCCAGGGTTAGGTTCATGTATCTGAATGTTCCTTCTATGCTGGGTATTAGTGTATGTAGCCAGCACCCTGAGGAATAAACTGACAGCTGATGCAGAATTACTAAGCTGAAGACCTCTGTAAGCATTTCCTCAGTGTCTACAGGCTACCTGCATCAGATTTACCCAAGATGCATGTTAATAATGCAGATTCGTTGGATTCTGTCAAGTATAACTTCATCATGGGTGGCACTCAGTTGATTCTTATACACAGTAAGATTATTATTTAACAGTAATTATTATTATATTTGAGTTATTCATCCCAACTCTTTTCTTAAATCTATGGCTATAGGACTTGTTTTAGGCAGAAATGTCTAATAATGTTTCCTGTGATAATTTAAAACAAATAAGAAGATTGGGTTGAGCTTCCTTAAACACTCGTGCAAACTAGTTTTTTTTATAGTCAGCAAAAAAGGAATAAGAATAATCATTCAAGTTTGATATTTAATATAGGATTCTGAATTCATTTTGTAAGTGTTAATATTTTTTAAATTCCACATCATTTTATACGTTAGGCCATACATTTAGCATCCTGTTTAAAAAGTATTCATACCTCCAGACATCTCAGAACTTGATTGTTAAGCTAAGTTATGAATCATTTTTATTAGGATTACTATGTAAGTTTACTATTAGTCATCTTATTAAAACTTAACATAGCCGGGTGCAGTGACTGACATCTGTAATCCCAGCACTTTGGGAGGCCAAGGTGGGCGAATTGCTTGAGCTTAGTAGTTCGAGACCAGCCTGGGCAACATGGTGAAACCCCGTCTCTACTAAAAATAGAAAAAATTAGCCAGGCATAGTGGCACACGCCTGTAGTCCCAGCTACTCGGTAGGCTAAGGTGGGAGAATCACTTGAACCTGGAGGTTGCAGCGAGCAAAGATCATGCCACTGCACTTCAGCCTGGGTGACAGAGGGAGACTCCGACTCAAAAAACAAACAAAAAAGTTATACCCGGAAGGTCCTTAATTCCAGTGTTTCTTGGTGCTAGTTCTAATAAGTGGCTGAAAATTCTGCAGGTGACTGGTCAGAACTGAATCAGAACTTCTAGCGGTTGAGTTGTAGCATAGTGGCAAATTTCCAAGCTGTGCAAAGACAAGCTTTCTCTCATCTCTAGAGCTACTGGAGCCACCAGCTGGCTATAGGCAATCTTGTTCTTTTACTTCGCGTGTATTGTGCAAATATTTTGTATATGTGCCTTGATAGGAAAAATCTTGGGAAACTTGGCTTAGCCAATTTAAATTTCAGGGCCTTTTAAGATGGGAACTCATTAAAGTTTCCTTGATAGAAATTTACAGTAAGATTTACTGGGAATGCTTCAAGTAAATGCTTCTGTGCTGTGAGTTTTAAGGATTGTGATCTCCGTTAGGATTTGGAAGCCAGATTCTTTGGCCTTGCAAAGTGTGTTATATAAGGGAAGAACTCCTCTTCTTAAACCACAATAGAGAGCTATTTGGAATTTATTTTTGATGTCTTTGTAGGTATTCATCAGTCTTAGGAAAACTGAATCAAAGCAAAAGTCTGTAAGGCTTTGTAGTTTATGGGGAAAATAATCACTAGACAAATAAAATACTTTTTAAAGCCTTTTTTTTTCCCGTACAATTTATAGAGGAAAGAGCTATGCTCTGCCTTCTCACTTTCTCCCCACTTACCTCCAACCTCCAGAATGGGTTTTCCAAGTAAAATTTTAGGCCATAGAGAAATAATCAATTGATAGGCCAAGGTGACTGATAAAACTCTGGAGGTCAGGACTGGTAATAGTGCAGCAAGGACCAGATGGAATTTTTGTTTAATACTGTATCTGAAATTGAGGATGGGATAGATAGGGAATGACCTATCGTTTCATGAGGAGATGACTTTTTTGTGATAATGGGAAAAGATGAGCTTAGACGGATGAATATATATTTTAGCACTTACCTTTTTCCATAAAACAAATAGACTTGATACAAAATTACCAGTCTCACTCCATGGTATTTCTGATGAGATATAAGATAGGAGCTAAGTTGACTTTAATGTATGCTGGAGTATAATTGACTCACAACTATTTGGGGTTAGAAGTGATTTTTCTAGGGCTGTTTGGGGGCAAAAACACTTGTGAAATACCTGCTTGACTTAAACTTCAACATCTTTTAAAGTCATTTTATTATCCCACAGCTCAGAATGTCTTCAATTAAAGGTAAGAAAATAAGTTGTAGAGGTTCTAGACTGTTTTCTTAGTATGAAGTCCTGGCAGTATATGTGGCAGAGTGAATACCGTGTCGCCACCTGGTGAGTCACGTGAGGACTTTGAGTGACTTTCATCTTCTGTGTGTCCCACGTAGCATTTAACAGCACTATGCTAGTAATTTGCCTGATAGTTATTGAATGAATGCTAAGTTCCAAATATTTATTTGATAGTAACTTGATCACCAACCAATCAAATAGTTACCTTTAGGGAGTTTCCAGAAGATATTTGTGATTTTACGATTATATATGTATGTTAGCGTAGGGTATGCATTTGTCAGTTGGGAAGGGGGAGAATATGGAGAAGCAGGGAACTGCATTCAGTTTTATTTTATAGGCAACTAATATGGTCCCTTGGTTTTATTTTAAAATGAAATTGAGCCTTGAGCACTTTGAGCTTACATGTTGAATTCCTTGAATGCAAGAGTAGGAATTTCATGTAAGTAGCTTACATCTGCCCTGTATCTTGAAGAATGTGGTTAGATATACTTGCTTTTCTGCCCAAGGCACTATTTTCGTATTTATATTGCTTTTTGCAGGTTTACTTTGGTTAATGGGTCTGCGAGAAATAAGGCTTAAACTATCAGTACTTCTCATTTTTCCACAGCTTTCCAAAGCTTCCATCTTTGTGCCAGTGTGTAGTTCTGGGTACCCCCTAACAGCAAAAGCAGCAGTTGGGTTTGGATGAGCTGTGTGACATTTGGGCTACACTTTGGTCTACTAACTGCCGTGGTCAGGGAACCTAGAACAATCCTAAAACTCACCTACTCTAATGCAGGCCATATTTTTTTTTAACTAAAATTGAAATTGTCACTGAGTATTGGAAAGGAGGAATAAGAAGGGACTTTGGGGTGGAGTGGGTGGGCAGGGCGTTGCATTACAGAGGAGGTGTCGGGGCAGGTAAGTCTTAACTTTCGTCTTTTCAATTTGTCTGTTTCAGTAAAAATCTTATGAAGAATTTTGTTGTTAACCATTATTTCTTAAATTCACGAAAGAAACACAAGAAATCAAGATGTATAATTTTCTTGCCCATATTCTCTATATTTTTAAAAAATAAGAATATAAGTCTGAATTTCTTGTGCTATTTTTGCTTTCCTTGATTTATTGAAATACATTGCATAGGACTAATACTGTTTTCTTTATTTTCATACAGGAAGGAGAGAAATACTGTTCATGTAATGTGTTACCTTTTTTTATCTGTGTAATCTACAAGAACATGGCTGAAATGTTACCATTTTTAACTAATGTTTTGACTGAAGATTATTATGAAAAGTTTTACTTTTGTAGATTCCTAATTAAAAATGCCTATACTGTTTTTTAGGAGTTTCAACTTTTACAATTTGGTAATAACAGATTTAGGTAAGTAAAATATGAGAATCTCATACAGTTCTGAAGATCTAAGTTTGGTTGAGGATTCAATGTTTCATCACCAGTAAACCTTTTGATTCAGTTAAAGATAAAGACTCAGTTCTGCCCACACAGGCAAGAACTGAATTGATCTGTACATCAACATTTCTGATGTTTCTTTGGTAGTTGCTGCTGGAGTCAGAAGTTAAGAACAAATCTAACGGCCTTTATAATGTCCTCTTTGTCATTTCACAGAGGAATGACTTACAGGAACAAAGCTTTCCTGAAATTTCTTTCTTCAACAGATGGTTATTGGCACAGCATTGCAGTTAGAATCTTGTTTAAGATACTAGGAGCACTTCCTGGACTAAAAATTTCTACATAAGCTTTAGCAACAGCCTTATAACTTCCTTTCACTTTTTGGTAGAGCTTATAGGATGTATGGCTGCCTAATTAATACTCTGAATTAATGGGTAAAAAAATTCACTATGAGTTCTTCATCCTCACATATGGTGCTAGAATATACTGGATTTGGGGTAAAATAAAAGCTTGTTAACTTTTTTGTTTGTCTCTTTGATGGAAGTATTTTGTATCTCATATTTTACATTACATAGGGGTGTGTGTGTGTATGAAGTAAAAGTTTCAAAATAAAGTGATATACTCTGTTTTTTTAATCTGCTCTCTGGTAGTCTGTCTTTTCTCATAAAAACAATGAGATCATGACCCAACAAATTTATTTCAAAACACACCTGTATACCTGTAGCTTTTTCTTTTCAGATAATGGTCTTCGGAAAACTTGCCTTGTCTTCTTGTGTATTGAACTATTTAAACATTTTATTTTAAGAAGTATACAAAGACATATAGGACATTAAACATTGTTATAGTTTTATTGCTTGTCTTTTTCATTTGAGTAACATGTTCTGTGCCCTTGTATTTGTTACTTCGTTGTACTTTTGGCCCAGTAGGCTTGAAAAGTTCCAAGGCACTACCGGGACAGCCAGTGAAGAAGGAACAAGATGGAAAAAATGCATCAGCAAACAGTGTTTGAGCTCTATGTTCTGTGTCTTACTGACCTGGGTACTAGCCATAGTGTAGTTCTGCGAGGTACTTTCAAATTCCAGCCTGCTTTCCAGGTATGAAACGTAGGCTCAGTGTTTGACAGCATGGGAAGGGGTGTGTTCATAAATGCAAGTAAGAGAGTTGGTTGCATATTTATATAAAATACTTCTTTAGAATAAGTATGCCTTAATTGAACCTTAGATAGTGGCATATATTTTCTTCCTAGTAATAATTTTTTCTTCTCTTTCTTTTTTTGTTTTTTTGAGACAGGGTCTCGCCTATCTGTCCAGGCTGGAGTACAGTGGCATGAGCAAGGCTCACTGCACTCATTCCTGGGCTCAAGCAATCCTCCTGCCTCAACCTCCCATGTAGCCGGGACTACAGGTATGCACCACCACACCTGGCTAACTTTTAAAATTTTTTTGTAGAGATGGTGCCTCACTATCTTGTCTAGGCTAGTCTGGAACTCTTGAACTCACACAATCCTCCCACCTTGCTTCCCTAAGTTAAGTGATGGGATTATAGGCATAAGCCACCATGCCTTCTCAGTAATAATTCTTATTATCCTTAGTTTACGTTCTCCTTTTAATATGTACCTTTTCTGAGTCTTTTTTTTTTTGAGATGAAGTCTCGCTCTTTTGCCCAGGCTGCAGTAAAGTGGCGTGAAGTGAACTCGCCTCACTACAACCTCTGACCCCAGGGTTTAAGCAATTCTCCTGCCTCAGCCTCCTGAGTTAGCTGGGATCAGGTGCCCGCCACTGTGCCCGGCTAATTTTTGTATTTTAGTAGAGACGGGGTTTTGCCATGTTGGCCAGACTGGTCTTGAATTCCTGATCTCAGGTGATCCAACCTGCCTCGGCCTCCGAAAGTACTGGTATTACAGGCGTGAGCCACTGCGCCTGGCCCCTTTCTGAGTCTTAAGAAGTATAAACTTAACATCATTATGAAACTTAATTTTTTAAAAAATGATAGTGGGACAAGATAAGTCCCTTCTATCTTATTTCAGGAATGAAAGAAGCAAAAGTAAGTTTTAGGCTAAGTTTCTTTTTGTGGATGATTAGGAATGTCATAGTAATTTGTACATTCAAATATATTGAGAACCTATGGTGTGTGAGAAACTAAAGTTTAGGTCTGTTCCCTAGAAATATTTCTGTGTGAGTAGTTAAATTTGTAATAGAATTAGATTAAATGTTCAGCAAGCACAAAAAGTCCAGTTAGGTAAAACGTGAATGTAAAACTACAATTTGAATCTTAAAGTTAACTTATATATCAGAACTCCCCAAATGTTTACTGTATTTGTATATACTAATTTCCAGTGGCCCCCAATATCCTCTCCATAGAGACTCTGGCCTCCCATCCTTGGTACCTACAGTTTGAAGGGCATCTCAAAGAGAGAGCCTCTTTGTTATCTCTTTTTGAAAGAGAAAGTTATGTCTCTTTGAAAAGAACAGATAACAGGCAATCCTGGATATCCATATGGCACATCAGAAGAAAAGTGTCAGGCCTATACCTTTCAAGCTCTATAAAAGTGACTCATGTTTAGATACAAGATGCTAGTGGTTCGTTTTTTGTTTTTTGTTTTTCTCTTTCCTTTACAGAGACAAGGTCTCACTCTGTTGCCCAGTCTGGTCTCAAACCCCTCAGCTCAAGTGATCCTCCCTCCTTGGCCTTCCAGAGTACTAGGATTATAGGTGTGAGCAATTACACCCAGCCCTTTTTTTTTTTTTTTTTAAATAAAAACATTATGGGACTTTGAGACTCAAAACTCTGGATTGTCTCCCCTAGGCAAGTAGACATACCTCCAATATCTGCCCTACAAATCCCAAGGTAATATAAGAATCTGCTTAAGGCACTCTTAAGAGAATACAAGTATCTGAGCCTTCAGATTTTCCTTCATTGGTGATGGAGTGAGTAGATACAGGAAAAGCAGAACTAATCCGTTTATTTTAACTGGATACTGTCATTACATGTTACCATTAATCCTAGATCAGTGTTTCCTTTTATTGCCATTGAAATTTGTTCAGAATGTGGTTAAGGTGTTACCTGCTATAGGTGGTCCAGAAAGGACAGCCATCCCAGCAAAGAAACCAGCAAATCCCAAAAACCTATGTACTGTAGAATTCCAACACAGATCAACCTGTAGGAATTAGAATTCAGTGTTAGCCATATTAAGGGTGAAATTCTACAGAGATCTATGCCTAAAAGGGACAGATACTGTTGTATATCATCTCAAGCTATGAACACTGTGACTTCTGGGGGTAAGTTAGATGGCCTTTTGCCCCCAATATTGTGAAATTGCTGAGGGCTGATAGCGAACAGTAACTGCTAGCAGGCAGTGTTTTCAGTTTATTAGTAAGAACACAAGTTTTTATTTTCATTTTAATTTTTTAGGTGGTTCATGGGTACTTTTTCTTCCCCAAACCTTGCTGCTTTTCTCTATTAGGAAATGGTACTTAACAATATGAATTTATAGTGATATTCTTTTTTTTTTTGAGACAGGGTCTCACTCTGGCACCCAGAGTAGAATGCAGTGGTGTGATCTTGGCTCACTGCAACTTCTGCCTCCCAGGCTCAAGCAATCCTCTCACCTCATCCTTCCAAGCAGCTGGGACCACAGCTGTGTGCCATTGCACCTGGCTAATTTTTTTATTTTTTGTAGAGACGGGATTTCACCATGTTGCCCAGGCTGGTGTCCAACTCCTGAGCTCAAGCAATTCTCCTGCCTCTGCCTCCCAAAGTGCTGGGATTAGTCCCTCTCAAAGTGCTGGGTGTGAGCCACTGTGCCCAGCCAGATGGTAATATTCTTGAATTCCCTAAGGTCTAAGTATCAACCATTGGTTTGTAAGTAATCAGATACCACAAGGAATTAATTTCAACTTTAGGAAGCTTGATTTTTGCCTACACTTTGTGTAATATCCTGTATTACTTATGCTAATATTGATAGAACAGAATTTTCCTAGGAAATCTGTTCCAGCGTGTTGAGGACCTGGTTCTAAGGAGAACCTGTGAGAGTCCAAGGGATTCCCAGAACACAGAAGTATTTGTGTAAGTATTTTGGTTCCATCTGGGTGCAGGTCTTTGAGTTAGTTTGAGGTAAAAATGAAGAGGAAGTATAAAACAATGGCCCTGTGAAAGTACACAGGGCCAAGGCAGTAACTTCAAGAGAGAAGCCACACTGGTCAGGAAATCCCTTTTCTTCTTGAAGTGTTCTCAGGGATCTCTTTAAGATTGTGTCTTCAAAGGAACCAAGCAAGTCCCTGGAGTTGAAGGAGTGAAGTGAACACAAGTCTAATCTAGGAGACTGATAAGTAAAAAGGAATCCTGTTGATCCCTTTTTTTGGTTTAATTTTATTAATGTCCCATGTGAGTAGGCCTCCTACCATCCCACCCCCTCACACACAAGGTAAGATGAATAACTGGACAGGATGAGCTGCAGAGTTTCTAAGGTCTTTGATATGATTTTTTTAAGTTATGAAATTAATACAAAATATGTATTTTGGGGAGGTTGTTACTGATATTTGCTTTTACTAAATGGTTTAACAATGTTAATGAGCATGTCTACTCACCAGTACAGGCAGTATCAATGCCAGGTAACCACCAGCAAAGATGGCAAAGCAGATGGTGTAGGTCATGAGTAGTGGAAATGTGGTGGCTAAAGGAGCAAGCAGGTTAGTGATGCCGCAGAGAATGAGGTAAGACTTGTGGTAATGATACTTCTTAATCCAGTTTCGATCAGCAACCCATCCAGAAATAATCTGACTGACCGTCTCAAGGATACCTGGAACGATATTGAAATCCTTTTATTTTCCTAGCCCCTTTGAAAAATATGGATTCTTAAGGCATCATTTCCCAAGTAATATGACTCATCCCGAAGCCAGGATATGTGGGAAAAAAATGATTTCATTGTGTACCAGTAAGCCCTGTTACTTCCTTATCTATTCCAAACACATTTAATAAAAAAGCAAAAAAGTCTCCTCTAGAGTTGTGTAGAAGACCCACGTAGTTGGTGTTTTTTCTGATTGTGTTTGGAAAACTTACACCACTACACTGGGAATCCCTGGTTACAGAGGACCCTGGGCACAGAAGGCCATGCAGTCCCTTTGTCCAAGAGGTCTTGCAAGTGAGAAAATGAAGTTTCTAAAAGACAAATAGACTTCAGGTCAGTGTCTTGAGGAAGACATGTTGTAGAAGGTTGGAGTATAAAAAGTAGATGTTGGGACTCATAATTGCATATGAAGTTTTAGGAATTGAGTTCTCCCAAGTTTATGCTTAATTTGAAAATAGGAAGTCTGGAAATGGGAGATCATATTTTGGACAAGTGCACCTGGCCAAAACCCTATCTTCTAGATCAAGCATTCTGTCTCCAAACATTTTTATGAATAGTCAACTAAAATAGTTTTTAATTTATATTTTAATTTATTTTAAATATCAGACAATCCATAAGTGACTAGCATTAAAAGTCATGTTTATCTGTTTTACTATGAGTTCAAGGGAAAAATCCTTAGCTGCAAATAATAAAACATTGTTGAATGCTTACTACAGGCCAGCCACTACTCTAAACTCTACATGCATTGCTTTTTTAATCTTGACAATCTTATGAGGGTAGATACTATTATGCCTATATTACAGATGAGGAAATGAAGGCACAGAGAAGAAAAGTAACTTGCTGAAGATCCCACAGTTAAGAAATGCAGAGCAGGAGTTTGAGCCAGGGAAGTCTTTCTCCAGAGCAACTTCCTTGTAACAACAATAATACAATATTACATTGTTAAAATGTAATAAACCTGTAAAATTAAGTTGATCTTTCCTTTTGGGTGGGAAGCTGACGTAAGCTTTCTTACCTGCTACAGAAACAAGGTAAGAGGCATCCATGATGTCAATCCCCAGTGTTTTGGCTCTGGCTACCAGGTGAAAGGTAGGGATGAAATATGCTAACTGACTGAGGAGAAAAGACCAAGTAAATATGTAGAAGAAAGGATTTCTAAAGAGAGAAATATCAAAGAGTTTTTGTTTGCAGCTCCACCAAGTAGCCTTCTTATCACTGTCTTCATTACTTTTTAGTGACAGTCTGTTCCTGTTAGGCCCATTGCAGAACTCTTCATTTTGATTTTGTGAGACTATTAAACATTCACTAGGTAGTCCAGCCTTCTGCATAGTACTGTCCTCGACGGTAGACTCTTGTGTGTCATCGCAGTATGTTTCTGTTCCACATGCCTCTGGACCATGTGCAGACAGACTGCTGCCTCTATCTTCAATACCAGAATTGTCCTCACTTTGGATACAGACAGGTCTTAAGAGCATACTAGAAGGCACCAAATTCAATGTGATAGCTCCAAGTAATATAAGGGCACCTAAAAGAGGGGGAGATTGGGCAATTAAAAATAGCCTTTCAGTTCACAATATTGCCTTGTGTTCATAGGCTCAGAAGAGACCCCGCTGGCATAGTCCATTAATTCTTGAAAACATTACTTTGTCTCCAATTTGACGTATTAGTCATATACACTGCTGTATCCGTGTAATAATGTAGTGCTTTGGAGATAGAAAATAAGAAAGCTGTACCAATAGATGGGATGAAAGAGGTGGGGGTGGTTTTTTGTGAAGGGGGGGGGCAAGGTTTTGGAGGGAGAGGAGGACATTTCAAATGCTAAAATATTAAATAGAAAATTTCAATATGCTGAAATAAGAGTACCGATTTAGGTACAGAAAATATAGAATAAGATGATAGAAATCATTTGGAAACAGCCTTAGAAGAGGGTACAGCTGGCCAGGTGCAGTGGCTCATGCCTGTAGTCCTAGCACTTTGGGAGGCTGAGGCAGGCAGATCACTTGAGCCCAGGAGTTTAAGACCAGCCGTGGGAAATGTGGTAAAAACCCATCTCTACCAAAAAATACAAAATAATTAGCCTGGTGCGCCTGTAGTCCAGTTACTTGGGAGGCTGAGGTGGGAAGATTGTTTGAGCCTGGGAGGTGGAGGTTGCAGTGAGCCAAGATTGAGGCACAGCACTCCAGCCTAGGTGACAGTATGAAAGCCTGTCTCAAAAAAAAGGGGAGGGGGAGGAAAGAAGGTGGGGATAGCCTTTCGTCCCATGACATTTTTTAGATCTTCCTTAAAAGATGACAGATGTTAATCTTGCCTTTGAAGCTGAATAGCTGCTTGCATTCAGCATGTTCTGATCAGAGCTATGACTTGTATGGTGCTTCTGAAGATAGAATGGGCTATAGGCTCTGCTATCCTATCATGGATTTGTCAGCTGGTTCCATTCACTATGAGATTACTGAATAGTTTTTTTATTTGTTTGTTTGTTTTGAGATGGAGTCTTGCTCTGTTGCCCAGGCTGGAGTGCAGTGTTGTGATCTCGGCTCACTGCAACCTCTGCCTCCCGGGTTCAAGTCAATCTCCTGCCCCAGCCTCCTGAGTAGCTGGGATTACAGGAGCTGGTCACCATGCCTGGCTAATTTTTGTATTTTTAGTAGAGGCGGGGTTTCATCATGTTGTTCAGGCTGGTCTCCAACCCTGACCTTAAGTGATCCACCTGCCCTGGCCTCCCAAAGTGCTGGGATTACAGGTGTGAGCCACCGTGCCTGGCCCCTGAATGGCTTTTTATTTAGGAAAGATTCAACAAAACTGCCATGTAGATAACAATAGGCGTATGAAGACACACATGTACATATATTTTTCCAGTAGTTTAAGATTTTAATCCAAATGTCTTAGAAAACTGTGATATGAATAATTTTTTATTCATTTGTGAAAATTTATAGTTGACATATAAAATATTACTAAGGAACATATTCTTTTTACCAAAGCATTTGTTTCTTTTTCATCTATTTTAGTGAGTCCGATGGAGGAGGCGTTTTTTAAATGCAGATTTTTGTCTTAAAGGGAAAATGTGAAAAGTGAGTGTTTTGGTGGGGAAAGGGGAAGCCTTGTTTCCTCAGAAGTATCGCTTTTACTACAAGCTGTTTCCAGCTGCACAGAATGCTATCCATCTCTTCAGACATTGTGCCCTATGGTGAATTCTGAGTTGCTTGTGTGAGCTGGCAAAGTCTGCAAGTATTTCAGGATCTCTTCTGCTTATATATTCTCCAGGAAAGAGAAGCATGTTTACTTTAGAAATTATGCGTATTTCCTCTCTGGCAATACCTTGTGAAATCAATTGCTCTAAAAGTCTTAACTTCCAGTTCTCAGAGGGAGAAAGCTGAACATTAAATCTTGCACAGTTGATAGTAAAGAAACTTAGAATGACTTACCTGTCCAGTCATACAGATCTATCAGGAATTTTGTAAAGGGTGCCAACAGAAATGTCAGACCCATCCCAGAACGGGCAATAGCTGTAGAAAGAGCCAGTTGTTTTTTGAAGTATTTGGTAATTACCACAGAAGCTACTTGGTATAAGAAAGCAGAACCCAAACCTGAAAGAAAAACATAATAGTTTAGAATTACTCTCACATTAAGTGGCTTGGTACCAGAAAAGATAATCTGAATCCAAGATAATACCACTAGGCCTTTTGGACCCAGGAACAGTAGAAGGGAAGGGTCTATGGGTGGATATATATGTATATGTACACATATATATATATATTCACACACACGTATTTTGAGACAGGATTTCATTTTGTCACCCAGACTGGAGTGTAGTGGTGTGATCTCGGCTCACTACAGCCTTGAATTCCTGGGCGCAAGCATTCCTCCCAAATAGCTGTAACTACGGGCATGTCCACCACTGGCCTGGCCAATTTTAGTAGAGACAGGGTTTCACCATGTTGCCAAGGCTGGTCTTGAACTTCTAGACTCAAGTGGTCCACCCGCTTTGGCCTCCCAAAGTGCTAGGATTACAAGTGTGAGCCACCACACCCAGCCTTCTATGGTCATATATTTGCAATTGACTCACCAGGTAGAAGTCCCATTGTCACACAAAGAAAAGGAATACTTGTGGCCCAGCTGCTGACCAGGTATCCACCAGTAACAAGGAAAGCCCCAAGAATTGAGGTAGTTTTCTCTCCAAGTATGTCACAAATAATAGCAACCAGGGGACCTTAAGAGAAGAAACAAAGGCAATTACCAGGTAAATGTGATCTGGCACGTCTTATCCCCTGATGCGCGACTTAAACGACAAGGAAAGCAGGAGGACTGTTTACTCTGATGTATTGTGTATACTTCAAAAAAGGCTTTCATATTGGGTTTCTTAATATCGCTAGACCCACACTATTTTGGTTTTTGGAAGGGGAGTTTAAAAGAAAATATTGATTGTTAATAAGGTTTGGAGAAGTGTTTTGAAGTGCGTTATAGAACCGCCACAAAAAGATTGCATCTGGTGGTCAGTGGCTAGAATAAGGTTGAATCACTTAACTGCTCCTCCACCTTGTTAACCGCTCCAAATAAAGGAAGAGAAAATGGTTTGATAATTTGTTTTGGGGCACCGTGTCTCATGCCTGTAAACCCAGCACTTTGGGAGACCAAGGCGGGTGAATCAGCTGAGGTCAGGAGTTTGAGACCAGCCTGCCCAACATGGCAAAACCCCATCCCTACTAAAAATACAAAAGTTAGCCAGGCATGGTGGCGGGTTCCTGTAATCCCAGCTACTCGGTAGGCTGAGGCAGAATTGCTTGAACCTAGGAGGTGGAAGTTGCAGTGAGCCGAGATTATGCCACCGTACTCCAGCTGGGCAACAGAGTAAGACTCTGTCTCAAAAAAAAAAAAATTGTTTTGAGTATGCTTAGATAACTAGAACTTCATGGCCTTACTTCCACGTTGAGGGCCTTACTCACTGAACCTTTATTAAGGCATCACCAGACTTGAAAGGCAATGCTTGAAATTCTGAGTCATGGTGTTTAATAATTCTTCAGCTTGCTTTGTTTGAATGCTGATTCTCCCAGCTTTGTTACTAAGTCAAGTGGAAGCTAAATATGCATTTCCTTACTTTCTCAGCATTACATATCAGTAAATGAACCTGAATTTTAGCAATTCTTCAGTCTTGAATAGGAATCTTGGAATTGCCCTTTGTGGTTCTTCTCATTGGACAGTAAGCTTATTGCTAGCCTTATACCTGCAGAAAAACGAAGAGATGACATGATGGATCCAATCCAACCAGTTTGTTCTGAGGTGGCTTCAAACTCCTCTTGAAAGATCACAAAGAAAATTGCAAAAGTCTTGGTCATCCCCATCACAAACACATTCACCTAAATCAAAGCAGACCAGAGTCCAACTCAGGTGGTGAGCCATGATAGAGGCAATTACAGCTACTAGAAGGTCTGATTCCCTCAGCTCACTATTTATCAGTTTGCCTTATTGGTTGATCCTCATTATACATCCTATATTTTATAAAGGAAGTCACTCCTTTTAAAGTAGCTAAGCATTTTAAATGGAAACATTTCATTTAATCCTCATTTCACAGCTTTGGAATAGGCATGTCAATGTTGTATACCAAATAATTTATACCAAATAAATCACCTGGTGGGTTCACCTTGCCTGCTGCCTAGATAGAGCTGATTTATCAAGATAGGAATTGCAGTAGAGAAAGAGTTATTCACACAGAGACCACTGTGCAGGAGACTGGAATTTATTAGGTCAATCGGTTTCTCCAAGCTTTTGGGGATCAGAGTTTTTAAGGATAGTTTGGTGAGGGAGGGGGGCAATGAGATGGGAGTGCTGATTGGTTGGGTCAGAAATGAAATTCTATAAAAGCTGCCCTCTTGCCCTGAGTCACTTTCTGGGTGGGGAGGCCCCCATGACCAGATGAGCCAGTTTATTAATCTTGGTGGTGCCAGCTGATCCATCAAGTGCAGGGTCTGCAAATTATCTCAAGCACTGATCTTAGGTTTTACAATAGTGATGTTATCCCCAGGAGCAATTTGGGGAGAGTCAGTCTTATAGCCTCCAGTTGTATGGCTCCTAAACTATCATTTCTAATCTTATGGCTAATTTATTTTTTGTTTTTTGTTTTTTTTAAAGACAGGGTTTCACCATGTTGGTCAGGCTGGTCTTGAACTCCCAACCTCGGGTGATCTGCCCGCCTTGGCCTCCAAAGTGCTTGTATTACAGGCGTGAGCCACCTTGCCCGGCCGGCTAATTTGTTAATAATTGCATTCACTCTCAAAGCCCAGGAGCCATTGTGTACTCACTGTCTCCAGGGCATCCCCTTTTTCTCCTTGTTTCAATAGCATTGGCTTTTCAAGGCCACTTCTGCTTTCCACCTGGCCATGGCATTGCTTATGAACCACAAAACCAGCTGGGTATGGTGGCTCCTGCCTGTAATCCTAGTACTTTGGGAGGCCAAGGTGGATGGATCACTTGAGCCTAGGAGTGCAAGACCAGCCTGGGCAACATGGCAAAACCCATCTTTACAAAAAGTACAAAAAATTAACTGGCATAGTGGTATAACGCCTGTAGTCCCAGCCACCTGGAAGGGTGAGGTGGGAGGATCGCCTGAACCTGGGAGGTTGAGGGTATAGTGAGCTGTGATTACGCTGCTGCACTCTAGCCTGGGTGACAGCGAGACCTTGTCTCAAAATTAGTAATAATAACCTCAAAGCCTTAGGTTCCCTTTCATTAATTCCACTTTCTCTGCTCACCTGTTACGGTTCTGTACTCATCTAGCTTAATACCTGCTCCCTGGACAATCATTTATTCCCAAGGTTTTAATTGCCACCCAGGGCATAGTAGTATATGGTATAGTGGCATAGCGGGCATACTTAAGGTGGTGTAGCTGAATAGGGTTCTGCAATCAGTCTGCCTTAACTTGCAGCCAGGCTGTGCTTCCTACTGGGGCATGACTGGGCAAACTACTTTGCACTTCACATGTGTTAAGCTTCCTCTTTTATGATGTGGGGAGAATGAAAATATTAGCTAGCTCATAAGACTGTGAAGATTAATTGAGAAAATTCTGATAAAGTACTTAATATTTGGCACTTAATGCATGAACAGTGAACTATGGTTTCCATTCTGCTTTCCTGAGAGCCTCAGACTCCTAATTGTCTACCATATCTTTATAACATCTGGTCAATTTGCCCAAACATAAGCTCACATTTCCCTTATGCCTACTCTTTTCAGTTTTTTCTGTTGGTATCATCCACCCATTCACCTGAGTGAGAGATGTGCTTCCTCTTAGACGCCTCCCTCTCTCAGCCCTTGCTTTTTATAATCGTCAAGACTTGCCCCTTTTCATCCGTATCACTAGTGGTGATGCTCAGAAATTGCAAAAGTGGGGGTGGTGAGGAAGAAGTCTCTTAATGTATTTGTCCCATGCTGATTTGATAAAAGGAACAAAACTTATTTAGAATGAACAGTGCTATAAACACCAGGACTTTATATTCAAAAGTTAAAAAGACATTTTATCAGGCCCCCATTTAGGCAATTTATAACCATAATTTTCCTGTAAGGCACTTCTGTCAGGCTAGAAACTAGGCTAGAAAATATACACAGATTGCAAATTACCTAGACTTTTTTCTCTCGGTTCAAAATAATGTGGTTGTGTCCTCTCATGAGCAAGGAACACTAAAATGTCTCATTCTGTAAAATAATCGTTTTGTTCTGTGGGCATGAGTTCTGTGCTGCTGTCTAGAAGATGTTGACCTCTATATTCTTAGCTACCTAAATTTAGCTAGCTACTGGTCCCCCAGTTCAGAACTCTTCCTCTCTGGTCTGTCCTTGGTGTCTGGGTGTAGCAGCAGTGAATGGTTAGGACTTGTCTGGAATAACTGGATCTGTGTCTACCGTGTATCAAGAAGACCAAGGGCAGAGCCTTTGCACCTACCACGCTTCCCATCCCATAACTTGAAGTCTTCCATTTTTGTTTCTGTTTTGACTCAAAGATATTAAAAAATCTCTCCCAAGGTCTAGGTTTTTCCTTAGTTAATTTAGCAGACTACATCTGCATTATCCTCCATAATCTCATGTTTTAGACGAAACTTGGTGGATTTCAGTTCTGTTGCCAGAGTCCACATCATACATTGTAAATAGCTCACTCCAAAATAAAGCAAAAACTGTAGAACTTCTCCAGTCCCCTCATTTTCTTTTTGTGTGTAAGAGCAGTTAATTGGGTTGAACCTGTCAGGAACACCTTAAGCAGGCTTTCCCCACACCCCACCTCCAATAAGAGCTTCCTCACTAGATCATTTTAATTATCGTCTTGGGAAAGGAGTTGGATCAGCCTCAGTGGCTTATTTTGAATATAGACACCAGGCTTTGTCAGAATGAGTTTTATCTGATAACAACTTATCCTGAGTCCCTTTCTAGTATCAGCCTATCTCCTCCTGACCTTCACAGACAAGCTTCTGTAAAAAAATAGTCTATTAGATATCTCTACTTTCTGTCATACCACTACCCCACTGAAAACTAAATAAAGTTCACTACCTTCAGCCCCCACTGCTCCACTGTACCAGCTCCTATCAAGGTTATCAGGACTTCTTTGTTGATAAAACAGTAGACTCTTATTATTTCTACGTTGTTTGACCTCTCAGTAGCATCTGCTCATCACATTTTGCTGAAATGCAAATCTGTCTCATCCCTGCTTAATTTTTCTCATAAGCTTCTCATACCCTCAAGACAAAAGCCATCCTCTTCAATTTCATCACCTATTCCTTTCATCTTTATTTGTTTATTCATAAATGTATGCAGCTATCAATTGATCCATCTATCCACCCACCAACAGTATTTACTGAGTGCCTACTGTGGTCCAGGCTGTATGCTGGTGCTGGGCTTACAGTAACGAGCATACATTCATGAGCAATGCAGATATGGACCCTGCTGCCCCCACGGAACATTCAGTCTAGTAAGACAGACTGAATACAGAAAACAGTCATACATATATAAAGTGTGATGAGTTGGTTAGAATGAATCTCTCTCTCTCTCTTTTTTTTTTTTAATAGGAAGCTCCCAAAAAGAACATTGTTATTTTCATTTACCAGTAGCTCATCTCTTATAGAAGAGAACACTTATACAGAAACAAAAGCACAGTTGTTCAAATATCTGCATTACAACTGTGGGGGATTAGCCCCTGAATTTATGTTAACATTTTGAGGATCCAGTGCATTTTTCATGCTTGGTAAGCAGTATCACACCCTAAAAGTGGGCCAGTGTTTATTAATCTGGTTATTAGATGGTTTTTCTTACCAGCAACTAAATTGGTCAAAAAACATTCTATTCTCAGAGGATGATGTAGAAAAAGTAAAGGTGGTTACCGGGAAGAAAGGCAAGAGAATTAGAGATTCTCACCAACAGTGCTCATTTTGCAAAGCCTATGATGTGGGGAGGTGGCCCAGCCACAGGAAGGACTCTCAGGGCATCCTTTAGTTTCCTTATTACTAACATTTCTGGGGGGAAAATGGGGTTCCACATTCTTTAGTACTGAAGCTAATGTTCAGCAAGTACTCCTGTTAAGTGTTCGGAGTTTTGTATTACGTAAATACTGGCTGGGGACCTCTGCCCCTACATGCTACTTCTCTATCACTAGGGAGGAGGCCTGATGTTTTCCCACCATCTGTTTGTAGAGTTCTTAGTTATCTGCATGTGAACTACAGGATTATTAGAAGGCACCAGGACCTGTGCTATACTTCCCTGTGAGCTGCTTACCGTAGGGCTGAGTAGGGGAGAAGTCTCAGCAAGAAAAGGATGTTTTTGTGAGTGCATTCCAAAGTTAATAGAACTCTGGAAATAAGAATTGTGCAGCTGGCGCCACTCTCTGGAGAGCTGTGTGGGGCATAGCTGAGATGGGATTCACCGACATTCTAGAATGGTCGTGCTGATGATGCAGATCACCACTGTCACACCTCAACCCCTGGGAGGATGAGGGAAAGAAGTTAATTTAAAAACTGGAATTACTAGTCTAGTTGCTTATGGGTGAAGGAGAAAAATCAGCCTCCCCTTTCAAAATCCATGTCCTTCTCCCTTTCCAAACACATTAGAAATACAGATAGTGTAGCCGGGCGCGGTGGCTCACGCCTGTAATCCCAGCACTTTGGGAGGCTGAGGTGGGTGGATCACGAGGTCAAGAGATCGAGACCATCCTGGTCAACATGGTGAAACCCCGTCTCTACTAAAAATACAAAAAATCAGCTGGGCATGGTGGTGCGTGCCTGTAATCCCAGCTACTCAGGAGGCTGAGGCAGGAGAATTGCCTGAACCCAGGACGCGGAGGTTGCGGTGAGCCGAGATCGCGCCATTGCACTCCAGCCTGGGTAACAAGAGCGAAACTCTGTCTCAAAACAAAAAAAAAAAAAAAAAAAAAAAAAAAAAAAAAGGTAGTGTTAAAAAAAAAAAAAAAGAAAAGAAATACAGATAGGGTAAACTATAGATAGTGGGGATGGATTGGGAAGTAGACAGCAGGCCAAAGAGAGGAAAGGCCCCCACCCTTTCTCAGTGGAAGGGGCCGTGTCAGCAGTGTTAAATCTGTTAGACATAGTGAACTCCAAGTTTCTCTTCAAAGAATCAGAATTTCAGTATTTTCAGTTTTTTACCCTCCATTTTAAAGTTTAACTTCCTTGTAATTTCAGTAAACAGTTATACCAGTTCTAATCAGTAGTTCACATCTGTTCCCCTGGTCCCCTGCTCCATCCTGACTCATCCTAGTCACCTGCCCCGGTCACCTGCTCTGGTCACCTTTGACCTAGCTCATCCCGGTTACCTGCTCTGACCTGCCTGTAACTGACCTACCCATAACCATCCTCCCTGCCAAACTACGCACCCGCCACTCCAGCTTGTACCCCTGCTCTCTTTAAAATAGCCAATTGGGATTAGTCTAGATTATGCGGTCTAACCCTAGCCAATAGGGGAATGGCACAGCATTGGGACGACCTCCATCAGGAATAAGTACCCCTTTCCCTCCCTTGTCCAGGTGTGTGCTCACCATTGTTCCATCTGTGAGCTACACCCTTTTATAGTAGTAAATTGCGTTGCTGAGAAAATTTATATTCAAGTGCTACTTCTTTTGTGGCACCAAAAATTTTACATATATCTATGCTGGGCTGAACTGGGGAGACCATCCCCAAAGCACTTTTTAGTACTTCACAGTGCTACTTTTATCATGGTTAAAAGTATGATTATCCCCAAATCCTAATTGTCATGCAGCCAGTACAGAGCTGATGATTGTAACTAAGCATTCTCAGGTTTAGGAGGTAGTAAACAGGAAGAACAGAGGACTGGATTCAGGAATCCTTCTGTTTTGTTTGTTTTGAGAGAGTCTCTCATGGTTGCCTAGGCTGCAGTGCAGTGACAGGATCTGGGCTCACTTCAGTCTCCACCTCCTGGGTTCAAGCGATTCTCCTGTCTCAGCCTCTGAGTAGCTGGGGCTACAGATGCATGCCACTGTGCTTGGCTAATTTTTCTATTTTTGTGCAGACAGGATTTCACCATGTTAGCCAGCTGGCTTTGAACTCCTGACCTCAAGCAATCCACCCACCTAGGCCTCCCAGAGTGCTGGGATTATAGGCATGAGCCACTGTGCCCAGCCCAGGAACATTTCTGCTTTCACTCTGGGGGCATTTTCAGCTTTTTCCTGGGTTCAGCATGGGCCTCTGACTTTAGCAGTTTTTGGCAGCTCCTGGCCTTGTTCCTGCCGCCTCCCCGACTCAAATGGCAAAGATTTCCTCAGTGATCTTATTTGTAGGCAGCTCTGAGCCTTTCTCCAGAAAGCCTGCTTTCAGGCAGTAGGAAAGGAGGGAAAAAGCAAATTCTTACCAGGAAAAAATGAAACACAATCATCCATCCCCATCCTCCATCCAGGGTTTTAGTGTAAGGTCGGGCCTTTCCCTCCCTCTTCGGCATGATGCCTCTTCTATTTTAAATGCAGAAGATCCTTGTGATAAATCCAAGATAATTGATTCAGTGGACAAGAAACTAAACTTTTAAACTTTTTATCTGAAAGGGAATATTTATACATTGTTGGTGGGAATGTAAATTAGTTCAGCCACTGTGCAAAGCAGTTTGGAGATTTCTGAAAAACTAAAAATGAAACTACCATTTGACCCAGTAATCCCATTCCTGGGTATATACCCAAAGAGGATAAATTGTTCTGCAAAACATACACATGCACTTTTATGTGCACTACAGCACTATTCACAATAGCAAAGACATGGAATCAACCTAGGTGCCCATCAACAGTGGATTGCATAAAGAAAATGTGATACATAGACATCGTGGAATACTATACAGCCATAAAAAAGAACAAAATCATGCCCTTTGCAGCAATATGGATGCAGCTGGAGACCATTATCATGAGGAAATTGATGCAGAAATAACAAACACTGCATATTCTTCCTTATAAGTAGGAGCTAAACATTGGGTACGTATGGATGTAAAGATGGGAACCACAGATGCTGGGGACTATTAGATGAGAGAGGAAGGGAGGAGGGTTGAAAACTACCCATTGGGTGCTATGCTCACTATCTGGGTGATGGGTTCAATTATACTCCAAGTCTCACCATCACATAATCTATCCTTGTAATACACCTACACATTGAATATAAAGTAAAAGTTGGAATTTAAAACAAAACAAAAACACCTTTTTCCCTATGGTATAAAACCACTTGTAATTTTTTTTAAAGCCCCTAAGTTACAGATGAAGTCTGCCTGATGCAACTAAGGAGTCAGTTAACTAGGAAGCCTGACCTCAGTGTTGGGTGGCCACTCCTAGAACTGGATTCAGTGTCCGTCACCCAGGTCTGCAAGCCAGTTTCTTGGAGAGCTGTGCATCACTCTGCTGGTCCTCTGGGTGAACTATGGACTTCAGAGAAATAGAAAGGGAGGGGGAGCCTTGAGTTTAGGAATTCTCCTTAGAAAACACTTGGCTAAATGTAAATATTTTTGGAGCTAAACAGACATGACAACAAAATGCGATACCCATTCATTGAATACATCCTAGATCAGAAAAAAAGTTGTAAAAGACAGAGGGGATAGTGGGGAAACTTGAATATGGACTGTACAATAGAGAATACTGTACCAAGGTTAACCTCTTAGATATGATGGTCATGTTGTGGTTCCACATGAGAATATTCTTAGGAGATACCTGCTAAAGTATTCAGGAGTGACATGACGATGCTCCCTTCTCACAATCGGTTCAGTAAAATAAACATGTATATATAAAGAGTGATAGCAAAAAGAAAATGTAAATTTCTGATGAAGGGGATACAGTACTCATTATTTCCCCGTCAGGTCGAAGGCTGACGGTTTCTTACTGGAAAGGAGAGTCAGCTGGCAGCGTGTGTGGAATGGCCATCTGGTGAGCAGGCTGGGTGGGGAGAGATGCCAGTCATTGAAGACATCGTAGAAAACCAACCCAGCACACAGTCCCATTCCCGTCTTACCTTTGATGTGTTCAGCGAAGAAATCCTCCACAGATCAGGCAATTCAGAAAGAAAAATAAATTATACCATTTTCTGGAATGTTACTGTTTTTCTAAGGCATTTCATTTTGCTGCACTGTGAAAAGTGTTGTAAGAGCCAAGGAGGGCTGAGACGATTTAGGCCTCCGGCCAGTGGACTTTACTTCCTGAGAGGAGGAGGAAAGACTGTGATTTGATGTCGTCGCAGGCCCTCCCTCTACCCACAGTCACTCAGAAGGTAGGTTTTTTTTCACCGCGGGCTCAAAAGGAAGGAGGGAGTAAACTTAAGTGGAAAGCCCTTTTGGAGACTATGCTCAGGGCAGGGGGCTGGGGCTCCAGAACTCTCGTACACTTATCTTCAGAGTTCCTCAGGGAACTTCTCATAACATGCCTATTTTATAGGAAAATACAAAACTCCTGGGTGGGTGAGGAGAGAGACATTTTCTGGGCCACAAACAGCAATTTTCAGTAAGCTCAGCCCATTCGTGTGGCCTTTTGTATATTGACTAAAGATTCCGGTTATTAATTTGGGGTTTCAGACCCAATTTTAATAGCATTTTTGACACCTGATTAACTGCTTCCTGCAAAAGATATCTGCTTGTAGTAATTTTAATGGAACTTTTTTTGTTACATTTTGGAAACGGTTAAGGCTGAGACTCCTAGAAAATTACTGTGATAATTCAGCTTTCTCTTCCCATTTCGTCCCTCTACCCTCCACATAAAACAAGTCAATGGGAAATTTCCTTTCATCTCCCACACCAATATTTCAGATTTTAAACCAAAGTGTATTTTGGGGGAAGGATGTATCTTTGTTTTATCTGGAAAATCTGCACATATTTATGCTCAGAGGCAAGAGGCTTCTCAGAGTCTTAAAATCAAACTCTATAATACTTTTTGATTGACGCGCTTGCAGGACAGCTTAGTGGTTTGGGAGGGTGTCCTGTAAGCGTAACCATGGAAAGATCATGATGCTGGTGGCACGGATCAAAGAAACATTCAGCAGAAGGGGAAAACCCAAAGAGAGAAGGTGAATGCTTTTCAGAGAGCTGTTTGTAATTACAAATACACTCTAGAAAACTTTTTTTTTTTTTTTTGAAATGGAGTCTCGCTCTGTTGCCCAGGCTGGAGTGCAGTGGCAAAATCTTGGCTCACTGCAACCTCTTGGCTCTCCAGTTCAAGCGATACTTCTGCCTTAGTCTCCTGAGTAGCTGAGACTACAGGTATATGCCACCAGCCCTGGCTAATTTTTGTATTTTAGTAGAGAAGGGTTTTTACCGTGTTGCCCAGGCTGGTCTCAAACTCCTGAGCTCAGTCAATCCGCCTGCCTTGGCCTCCCAAAGTGCTAGGATTGCAGACGTGAGTCATCGCACCCAGCCTGAAAACATTTTTCAGTAAGCAACTTAAGATTATTATTATTATTATTGTTTTGGTGACATGCTTGTTGCTCTTTTAAAGCAGGGCTATCTATGATTTTTTTGAGATAGGGTCTTGTGCTATTTATTGCCCAGGCTGGAGTGCAGTGGCGTAATCATGGCTCACTGCAGCCCTGACCTCCCCAGCTCAAGCAATCCTTCTACCTCAGCCTCCTGAGTAGCTGGGACTACAGGCATGCACCACCATGCTCAGCTAATTAAAAAATTTTTGTGTGTGTGTAGAGATGGGGGTTTTATCTGTTGCCCAGGCTGTTTATGATCTCCTGGGCTCAAGCAATCCCATCTCGACTTCCCAAAGTGTTGGAATTACAGGCATAAACCACAGCAATAGGCCAGCTATCTATAATTCTAATCACAGGATGAAATGAGGCTAGGCTTTATATATATTTTTCTCACACACACACAGAGGAATATATATATCACACACATATAGGAATATGTACACATATAAGAATATATATACATATATGATTAGGAATATATGTGTATATATGAATATTCATATTCATCTTTGTTTTATAGTAGGCTTTCTGTTGATAGAGAACTCTGATGCTAATCCCTGGGGTCAGATTTGAAATGCAGCAGAACAGGAAGTCATTCATAGAGGCCAGGAGGGCAACAAAGTAATCAGAGATGAACTCCTTCAAACATGTTTCATAGAGGCACATTAACAGAAATGCATGCTTGGGGATAATCTCAATTTTACCATTTTTTCAGACCATGGACTCTGGGCAAACTACTCCTTTGAGTCTGTTTCTCTCTCTCTTTTTTTTTTTTTTTTTTGAGATGGAGTTTTGCTCTTTGTTCCCCAGGCTGGAGCGTGATCTCGGCTCACTGCAACTTTTGTCTCCTGGGTTCAAGCGATTCTTCTGTCTCAGCCTCCCGAGTAGCTGGGATTACAGGTGCCCACCACCAGACCTGGCTAATTTTTGTATTTTTAGTAAAGATGGGGTTTCACCATGTTGGCCGGGCTGGTCTCGAACTCCTGACCTCAGGTGATCCGCCCACCTCAGCCTCCCCAAGTGCTGGGATACAGGTGTGAGCCACGGAGCCCAGCCCAGTCTGTTTCTAAAACTCTAAAATGTAGCTAACATTTTGCAAGATTGTTGTGATGATTAACAACATTCAATGTAAGATGACTGTACATTGGAAATACTAGTGGTACTTGATTAATGAAAAAATTTTTTTGTTAGTCAGATGGGGCCTAATAGCAAGAACAAAGAATTCTTACGCCATCTTTGGGATATTAGTTAACATTTTGGCATCTGTACCCAATTGACTTAATAAAGCTTATAAGGTCTTTAAACTTAAACATTTCCATCAACTTCTAACCTTTTAACTTTTGGCCCTAAAGCTATTCAGCAAGAATGCAGTATGATTTTGCAGTCACCACTGTTACCCTCATTCTACTGTCAAATACAGCCAGCCCATGAATAATTTTTAACACTTATGGATTTAGACCTTAATAAGCATTACCAACTAGAATTAAGATATTTTGGTTGGTAATGCTTATTAAGGTCTAAATCCATAAGTGTTAAAAATTAA